>NW_007727341.1:717385-719543 GCF_000696425.1 Galeopterus variegatus | reverse complement strand
AAAAAAAAAAAAAAAAAAAAAAAAAAAAAAAAAAATTGAAATAAAGAGGTCATAAATATAACCTACCAAACCTATAGGACATAGACAAAGCAGTATTAAGAGGAAAGTTTATAGCAATAAATGCCTACATCAAAACATATATATATATATATATATATATAATATACATATAAATATATACATATATAAATATATTACATATATAAATATATATATGTATATGGAAAGATTTTAAGTAAACAGCCTAACAATGCACCTCAAGGAACTAGAAAAGCAAGAACAAACCAAACCTAAAATAAGAAAAATAAAAGAAATAATAAAAATCACAGCAGAAATAAATGAAATTGAGACTGAAAATACAGTAGGAAAGATCAATCAAATGAAGAGTTGGTTCTTTGAAAAGATAAACAAAATTGACTAACCGTTAGATAGACTAAACAAGGAAAAAAGAGAAAAGACCCAAATAAATAAAATCAGAAATGCAAAAGGAGACATTTGAACCAATATCTCTGAAATACAAGGGTCATGAGAGACTATTATGAACAATTGTACACCAACAAGTTTGAAAAACTGGAGAAATTAGATAAACTCCTGGACACACATGACCTCCAAGACTGAACCAAGAGGAAATAGAAAACCTGAATAGACCAATAACATATAAAGAGATTGAATCAGTAATATAAAAGACTTCCAGCAAGGAAAATCCCAGGACCAGATGGATTTACTGATGAATTCTACTAAACATTTAAAGAAGAACTAATACCAATATTTCTTAAACTATTTCATGGAATTCTTCCAAACTCGTACTACAGGGCCAGCATTACCCTGATACCAAAACTAGGTAAGGACACAACAAAAAAAGAAAACTAAAGTTTAATATCAGTGATGCAAAAATCCTCAATAAAATACTAGTAAACTGACTCCAACAACACATCGAAAAGATTATACACCTTGATACAGTGGAATTCATCACAGGAATGCAGGAATAGGTCAACATACTCAATACACATAACTTGTCACATCAACAGAATTAATAAAAAAATATGATCATCTTGATGATGCAGTAAAAGCATTTGATAAATATTTCCCATTCTTTTATAATAAAAACACTCAACAAATTAGGTATAGAAGAAATTGTCTGAATACAATACAGGTGATATATGACAAACTCACAAAACATAATACTTAACGGGAAAAACCTGAAAGCTTTCCCCCTGAGAACTGGAAGAAGACAAGGATGTCCACTGTCACCATTTTTATTCAACATAGTACTCAGTGTTCTAGCCAAAGTAATTAGGCAAGAGAAATAAAGGGCATCCTAACTGGAAAAGATGAAAGAAAATTACCCCTCTTTGCAGATGACATAATTTTGTGTAAAGAGAACATAAAGTCTCTACCAAAATACTCCTAGACCTGATAAACAAATTCAGTAAAGTTGCAAAATACAAAATCAACATACAAAAATCAGTAGCATTTCTATAAACCAACAATGAACTAGCAGAAAAAGAAATCAAGAAAGCTATCCCATTTACAAGAGCAACAACAAAAAAGAAAATACCTAGAAGTAATTTAACCAAGGAGGTGAAATATTTTTACAAGGAAAATTATAAAGCACTGATTAAAGAAATTAAAGAAGGTACATAAAAATGGAAAGACATCCTATGCTCATGCATTGGAGGAATCAATATTGTCAAAATGACCATACTACCCAAAGCACTCTACGGATTCAATGCAATCCACATCAAACTACCAATGACATACTTCACAGAAATAGAAAAATATGGAACAAAAATAGACCCCAAATAGCCAGAACAGTCTTGAGCAAAAATAACAAACTGTGGAGCATCACAGTTCCTGACTTCAAAATATACTACAAAGCAACAGTCAGCACCAAATTACTGAATAACTTTAAGGAGCTAGTTGAGAGAATGTGGAACGTTTGCAGCACAAATAGATGACACATGTTTGAGGTGATGGATATAGTAAATACTCTCATATGATCATTGTACATTATATAAATGTACCCAATATCATGTTGAACTTTATAAATATATACAATTCTCATGGATCAATTAAGAGAAAAATGAAAAGAAAGAAAAGAATTTAAGCATCCATCATTAATAAAATATCATGGAAAACTTGTATTTTTCAAAAATGT
>NW_007727341.1:714825-716976 GCF_000696425.1 Galeopterus variegatus | reverse complement strand
AAGAATTTAAGCATCCATCATTAATAAAATATCATGGAAAACTTGTATTTTTCAAAAATGTACCTTGTAACATCTTTACAAACCCCTGTAAAAAATAGTTTGTATACAATTTTCTGATGTCTGAAGTGAGGGGGAAAAACACTGTTCAAGATTTTAGATCATACTATGTTCTATGCTGTATACTGTGTATATTAAAAATATATATCATGCATGGTCCCACCTCTAAAGGAAGGTATAATCAAGCTCCCTGCGTAGGCAGCTATAACACATAATAATTAGGATTTAAGAAATGCACTACTCATTACATATATAACCAAGAACTTAAAAATATAGTGCATTAATTCCATGCTCTAGGAGTTTAAGAAAATAAGAAAATTTCCTTTGACCACCAAGAATGTCCTACTTGCTTTTGGAGCAGATTAATGTGGAATTGTTGAAGTAAGGAAACTGACATTACATTTTTTAGAATTCTTAGAAAGTTCTGAAAAAGGTGGAAGACACAGAATTTTCATTATGGGAGTTCACTATTTTGTATTAGACTAAGAAATATGAACAAGACAAACATCAATGCTAATGATATACAAAGGTACTTCAAAAAGTTTGTGGAAAAAATGGAATTAAAAGATAGAATGAATCTTTCCAAGAACTTTTGAAGACCCCTTGTATGTACTTTTATTTTGAAATTGTAATAAATTATAGTAAGCTTGGAGGTTTCTTCTTTTCATGATTATTATTTGAGTGATAAGGTGTGTGAGAATGTAAAGAATAGTGTCTAGCACATAGTGCCCTTTTTTTATTAATAGTAACATTTATTAATATTATTACTGTTTTACATTCTTTGATGTTGCGGAGTGGTTGGGAGGGAGCAGGAGAGGGGAAAGGAGAAGGAAATGTGATGGAAGAAGGAGGAAGTAGGAGAGGAAGGACGAAGCAGGAGAGGAAGGACTGAAGCTTGTGGTACCCCCCTCATTCCCACAGGGAAGACTGGGGGGCTTCCAGTGGTGGCTTGGTCATTGCCAGGCTGGGTGCAGATGTCATGCGGGTGTGGCAAAAACCCTCACCCCCTACCACCCCAGCTCAGGAACCTGGGGCCCATCTTGCTGCAGCTTGGTGGTTGTCACTGGGCTGGTTGTGGGTGTCAGGGGGCATGGCTGAGGCCCCTGTCCCTCCCCCCTTTCTGGCTTGGGAGCCCAGGGGACTTTCAGTCCTTCTAGGAGTTATAGGTGTTCCTTGGTGAAATGAGACCTTTACTAGTTAGTATCAAACTTTGTCTCTGGTTGTGAGTACTTTGTTTTTTCTTTCAGTTCTGTATTGGATTACTTGCTGTCCCCACCACTTAAACTCTGTGCTGGAACTAATTTGTTGTCCTTCGTTTACTTATAAAATGGGGAAACTTCCTGTGAGGACCAGTACTTGAGTCCTGTGGTTGAGCTAAATTGCTGCTGTGCTGCTGATTCCCTGGGGAAAGCTTTTTGTGCAGCTCAGGTTTAATGGTTGAGTTTATAGATGCTCCTGGGACTCATGAGATCTGGTACACCTGGGTTGTATAGAAAATCTGGTTTGGGCCTGAGTCTTTTCAGCAAACTGCACCCCCGCCCCCAGTTCTATATTCCTAACCAGTCTCCTCTGAGTGGGCCTATGCTGATTGGGGGGCAGATCAGCTGTCCCTGCCATGCCTCAGTGTTCTTCCAGTGGGCCCGTCTCCCCCACTGCCCACACTCCAAACACTTCCTATGAGGCGGGCTGTATGCTGGCTCATTGTGATGACTCACCGGCATCTGAGTGGCTCCTTCTTTTCAGTTGTTGTGGCTCTTCACTCCTATGTGGGTTCACAGGAACCCTATTTGTGGTCTTGCTGGCCTGGGGCCCCCCAAGGCCCTCTTCTCCTCTGCCACCTCCCAGCAACTCCATCTGAAGAGCCCAGCTGCAGCTTTTGCTGCCTCCTGCTCCATGTGCTCAGCAGCTCCAGCCTTGAAGCAGCCCAGATTTAAAGTGTTTGGAGCAGATTTTTCTCTCTATCATCATGGCTTCTCCCACCTTCATGCACTCCATAGGTCTTTCCTCTTTGCCTGAGCTCTAGTGGCCCCAGCTTGGCTGTCATTGCTTTTTTATTGCTGTAAATTGGTTGATTTGTGGGAGAGAGTGACACTG
>NW_007727341.1:712228-713997 GCF_000696425.1 Galeopterus variegatus | reverse complement strand
TTGGCTGTCATTGCTTTTTTATTGCTGTAAATTGGTTGATTTGTGGGAGAGAGTGACACTGGGGACTGTCTATTCTGAGATCTTGACCAGCAGTCCTCCAATGCATAGTGTTCTTTGTGCTTGTCAGTCTGGCCTATCGTCACTCCTGTCTGTATTAGTCCATGATTATTAACAGGAAAACATTGAGTCTGTTGTAATTAAATTGAGCACAAATGAAAGATGGTATTGATAGACTTAGTGGTCCATGGTGGCCACAATCAAACTTTCATAAGAGATGGCATTTAGAAACCAACCAATACAGCAGGTTATTTCTGTCTTTGGCTAATTCTTAAAAATCAATCCCCATTTGGGTTCTTATAAAGGAATATGGTATTTTTTAATCTCTCCAGTTTGTAAGTAGTAAGATGAGTAAGAAAGTACATTTTCATATGATAGAAGAGTAGTTATTATCTCATGAAATTTGACAGCATCAGTAATATTCAAAGAAAATTCATTTGCTGTTTTTGGTCATCTTGCAGTTGATTGGGCCCTGTTACTAGCTCTAGACAGTAACACGTTATGTGTGTGTGTCACTTTGGGGTTGATTCAGTCCTTGCATATTACTGCAGTCTTTCTTCCCCTGCTATAAAGAAATGATAGTCTTCTCAATAAATGTTCCTAGATCAACTGGATTTACACATGAAAACAACTGAATCTTGCCCTTTATTTCAGATATACATAAAAATTAATTTCAGGTAGATTGATGATTGAAACACGAACAACTAAACAATAATATTTCTTGAATACACCAAAGCATAGTTTCCATATCTTTGCTTCAGCACTGTTGTTTTTTTAAAAATAAGATACATAAAACACCAAGAATAAATGAAAAGATTGAGAAATTGGACTGTATTACAATTAAAAATTTTCAAAGATACCATCTCATGAATAAGAGTGGGAGATGGTTATTGGGATAAGTGCAGCCACTGAAGGATTTGTATAAACATTACGTACAATAAAAATTTCTACAAATCAATAGGAAAAAGCAGATAACCCAGTAAAACAATAAGGAGAGGGGTAAAAGTCTTGAAGAGGCACTTCAAAATATACAGATGGCCAATTAATATATTAAAAAGTACTCAACATTTCAAAATAGTGATAATTAAATCCACAGTGAGACACCATCAATTACTTCTTAACATGGTAATTAAAAACAGAATATTGATAACATCAAGTGTTGGAAAAGAACAAAGAACTACAGGAACTTTCCAACGTTGCCATTGGAGGCATAAATTGGTACAAACAGTATGAAAAGCTGTTTTGTAATATCCACTAAAACTAAACCTATTCATTCGCTCTCTATGATCTATCATTTCCACCTCTAGGTATACACACAACAGAAAAATATATTACAGATAAATATTTGTATGTCGAAACATGTGTACCAGAATGTTCATAGCACTGTTGTGTTTAAAACTGCAAGTGGAAACTAACTGTCCATCAACAGTGGACACAAAAAAATAAATTGGAGAATATTCATACATTGGAGTACTATACAGCAGTAGAAATAAGTAACTATTGCTACACGAAACAACACAAAATCTTACAATGTTGAGCAAAAAAATGCCAGTCACAAGATGACACATACCTCATCATTCCTTTTATATAAACTTTATAAAGTCCAAAAATATACACAAATAATCTATAATAAGAATCAAATTGCATTTTCCTTTAGGGAGATAAATGACTGCAAAGAGTTGGGGTGTGGAAAGTTGCTGGTAATGTTTTGT
>NW_007727341.1:710045-711794 GCF_000696425.1 Galeopterus variegatus | reverse complement strand
ATCATTCCTTTTATATAAACTTTATAAAGTCCAAAAATATACACAAATAATCTATAATAAGAATCAAATTGCATTTTCCTTTAGGGAGATAAATGACTGCAAAGAGTTGGGGTGCGGAAAGTTGCTGGTAATGTTTTGTTTCTTTCTGTGGTAACACAGATGGGTTCATTTTGTTAAGCTTCATCGAGCTTTAAATTATGATTTGTGCTCTTGTAGGTATATATTTTACACTGCTCTAAAATTCAAGTCTAAGTCTGTAAGCAACTTATTTTAAAAGACTATTTTCATAACTATACTAGAAGCATAGATTCATCAGTCAGTATAATCTTGGCAAAATAATTATTTCTCAGGTTATGAAGAACAAAACTGGACTGAAAAATTCTAGAAATTTCTGTAATTAATTATTTCTCCTTTATTTAACCAAATGATATCCTTCCCCTCACTGGCCCTGCCATCTCCTCGAGTACACTAATTCAGCATTGCTACTTGGCAGGCATTAGTGTGTAACTTGACATTGGAATTGCAACAGGTTAGTCGCAAACAAGCCAGCACATAAGGACACTCACTTGACAGAGGCATAAAAGTATCTTCAGAAGGCCAGGTAGTATAATAGGAAATCTCTGTTTTCCCACCTTTTTTGTTTGAGTAAAGCTAAATGGAAATGATTTCAGCAAAAGGGAGATGCCCCACATTCTCAGGCTTTTGATTGAGTTCTGGACTTGGAAGTAGCTGGGGAAAACTAAATATTTCTTTGCAGAGTTCAAGCCCCTGAGTATCCAATGAAAAATTATTATGGTGGAGGGGAGCCAAAGATTACATTTACACACTGTGAAAGGCCTATTCTGTGATCAAAAGCTAAGACAAAACAAGGCACATTGATTGACAGTGCTTAGGATAGCCAAGTCTTTTCAGGCAGGTACTGAGATAGGGATGTAGATGAAGAAGAGACAGGAAAACTGGGTGAACAGGGATGATCAGAAACTGTTCTTATCTCCACCTGCATCAAATAATATGTGATAAGTGTGAGTAAATTATAAAGTTCCATATGAAATGTAGTTAGTTTTATGCTTGATAGTATTAATTTTTTAACTCTATTAACAGAGGCTTATTAAACAGATTTTCAATCTTAGTGATTAGCTGAGGATATCCATATGGCATGGCACCTAGCTCCAAGGGCTCACAACCAAATAGTAGGAGAAAGAAGTTGGGTAGAAACGAGTTATCACACTATAATGTGATAAAAAGAATTGTATGAAGATAAAATTATTCCATCAGAAAAATGCAATCTCCATCCGCAAGCTCATGCCAAACAACCCTTTTTAGGCATTTATTTTCTATTACATTCTTTGTTTGAACGTATGGTCTTTGCACATTCTGTTCTTTATTCTAGGAGAGAGCTAGTGAGTCCTCTGGCTGTACTGTTTATTGCCAGATTTTAGCCTAAGTTTGTCCCTGATCCCCTTTTCCCTACAGGCCAAAATTTCTGTTCGCCGATGCTCTTCTAGCCCTACTGAATCACAAATTTCTTTGGGACCAAGGCCATCGCTATCTCATTCAGTGTGGAAATCCAGCTTCTGATGCTCTAATAGTCATTGAATAAATGATGAATGAGCCTCACTCAGTCTGGGAAGCCTAGGGGCATGAAGACTCAGTTGCTTGGAGGGACCCAGGAAAGTGTGGGAAGGAACAGAGCTTGTATCACTGTAGCTTGGGGCATTGCTTTATAATTGTTTAAGTGGCAATTTTCTT
>NW_007727341.1:706051-709733 GCF_000696425.1 Galeopterus variegatus | reverse complement strand
AGAGCTTGTATCACTGTAGCTTGGGGCATTGCTTTATAATTGTTTAAGTGGCAATTTTCTTGTTTAGGTTCTTTGTCCTAGACAACATGTAAATAGAGAAAGAAGGAATACTATCCACTTCTAAAGTATGAGCTCCTGGGGCTTCTTCTCCCATCCCCAACTCCCAAATGCCTATGTGCTCATACATGTTTGTATATAATTTCTAGGGTACCATGGACCTGCTGAAGTCCATCAACGACTTCAGCTCAAAAAGCCTGATATTTTGGAACATTGGCTTCCTCCTTTTTGCATACCTAAACACAGTTTGTAGAGGCACTGCATTCAGCTTCTGTATACCTTTTCTTAAATAGCTATATTATTTGGTAACACTTATTATGAACCCAACATACTGTTTCATCAATCATGATAACCAACTTGTGAGATAGGTCCACTTACCTTCCCAGTATACAGATGAGGACACTGCACTAGAGAGGGAAAGTAATTAGGCATAAGCCACACAACTTGTAAGGAGTGGAGCTGGAAATCAAGCCAGGCAGTCTGGCTCCTGGGTCCCTGCTCACACCCAAGACTCTACACTGACACTAGAATTTTGGTGCATTGAATTCCCTTAATGTCTTATTAGAAAGTAAGTATGGTCATATCCATTTTATAGTTAAAGAAACTTTAGGTTAGTGATGTAAAAGAACTTGTTTTAGTTCATTTATATATTGGTTCATGATAAATGTTCAACATGAACCTAGGTGGATCTTACTACAAAAACCATGGCCTTTAGACTGCATCACACTTCAAAATATCTTGCATGGAGTAGGCACTCATTTCTGAAAAGGCAAAGCTGGGAAAAGGCAAATGTAAGGTTGATTGAGCCCATCTGTCTTAGGATGTTTGAATTTAGTGTATCATGTTGAGACAAATAATGCAAACACTCTTTAATATGTACACTTTTTTGCTTGTGCAGGAAGATGGGGAAGGTAAGGCATGAGAGGGCAAAGAGATACCCTACTTCAAGGGAGTAAAAAATGAGAGTGAAAAGCCATCATTAAGTATCTCTCATTTTATACTATTTTAGATATGTTTTGGGGAAGACAGTATTTTTAAGGTTATTTCGACTCAGACTCAACCATTTTTCCCATGGTCAAGAATATGTATGCACACACACTTGTAAGTATGCATTTATATTTAACTCTCGGAAGGTCATTTTTCAGATTAGATTCCTTGGTTAACCACA
This sequence comes from Galeopterus variegatus, assembly GCF_000696425.1. NCBI lineage: Eukaryota > Metazoa > Chordata > Mammalia > Dermoptera > Cynocephalidae > Galeopterus > Galeopterus variegatus. The sequence goes on along the minus strand of NW_007727341.1, from coordinate 708,508 downwards.
TGTTCTTGATTTTCAAAATTTTTTCATGAAGAACAACTTTACTGACTCTTGAGTCTCACCTCTATTATGCATTAGTTTTATTTTAGAGCTGAATAAAACACAGTATTTGTTATATACTTGATTTATTCTCCTAACTCATTAGATTTAATTTAGTGTCAATTGATCATGAAGGAAATGTTTTTTCAACAATACTGTTTTAGTCCTTTTTGTGTTGCTATAACAGAAATACCCGAGACTGGGTAATTTGTAAAGAAAAGAGGTTTATTTGGCTTACGATTCTGGGACAGCTGCATCTAACATGGGCCTCAGGCTGCTTCTACTCATGGCAGAAAAGCAGCAAGCAGCCGGCAAGTACAGGCAGATCTCATGGCGAGAGGAAGCAAGAGAGAGAGGAGGTGCCAGGGTCTTTTTAAGTAACGAGATCTTGCAGGAACTAATAGAGTGAAAACTCACTCTACTCCCCCCTCCCCCAGGGAGAGNGGATCTTACTACAAAAACCATGGCCTTTAGACTGCATCACACTTCAAAATATCTTGCATGGGGTAGGCACTCATTTCTGAAAAGGCAAAGCTGGGAAAAGGCAAATGTAAGGTTGATTGAGCCCATGTGTCTTAGGATGTTTGAATTTAGTGTATCATGTTGAGACAAATCATGCAAACACTCTTTAATATGTACACTTTTTTGCTTGTGCAGGAAGATGGGGAAGGTAAGGCATGAGAGGGCAAAGAGCCACCCTACTTCAAGGGAGTAAAAAATGAGTGTGAAAAGCCATCATTAAGTATCTCTCATTTTATACTATTTTAGATATGGTTTGGGGAAGATAGTATTTTTAAGGTTATTTCGACTCAGACTCAACTATTTTTCCCATGGTCAAGAATATGTATGCACACACACTTATAAGTATGCATTTATATTTAACTCTCGGAAGGTCATTTTTCAGATTAGATTCCTTGGTTAAGCACATGTTCTTGATTTTCAAAATTTTTTCATGAAGAACAACTTTACTGACTCTTGAGTCTCACCTCTATTATGTATTAGTTTTATTTTAGAGATAAATAAAACACAGTATTTGTTATATGCTTGATTTATTCTCCTAACTCATTAGATTTAATTTAGTGTCAATTGATCATGAAAGAAATGTTTTTTCAACAATACTGTTTTAGTCCTTTTTATGTTGCTATAACAGAAATACCCGAGACTGGGTAATTTGTAAAGAAAAGAGGTTTATTTGGCTTACGATTCTAGGACAGCTGCATCTAACATGGGCCTCAGGCTGCTTCTACTCATGGCAGAAAAGCAGCAGACAGCCAGCAAGTACAGGCAGATCTCATGGCGAGAGGAAGCAAGAGAGAGAGGAGGTGCCAGGGTCTTTTTAAGTAAGGAGATCTTGCAGGAACTAATAGAGTGAAAACTCACTCTACTCCCCCCTCCCCCAGGGAGAGCATTAATCCATTCATGAGGGATCCGCCCCCATGACTCAATCAGTTTCCAGCATTGCCACATTGGGAATCAAATTTCCACATGAGTTTTGGAGGGGACAACACATCCAAACTCCATCAAATTTCCGCATTTAATTATTTTTAGCCTTTACCTGTGTTAGAACTGCTGATTTAATATTAAGGAAAATCCAAATTAATTGTGTTAAATGCTGTAATAAAATCTTTCACATTTATACTGTAACAGAGTAGAAAAGCAAACACTGTTTTACATGCAAGCATTCATTTATTTCATAGACTTGGGATCTGATAAGGTACTTTATTACCAATGACTTTTTTCAGATAAAAGTTTTATTTAGATAGAATTCATATAACGTAAAATTCATACTTTTAACATGTACCGTTCAATGTTTTTCATTATATTCATAGAGTTGTGCAATCATCACTACTATCTAGTTTTAGAACATTTTCCATCACCCTAAAAAGAAATCTCGAGCCCACTAGCCATCATTGTTAAAAGACAATTATTTTCCTATTGGATTGTTTGGGGATCTTGTTGAAATCAACTGACCATGAATGTTAGGACTTATTTCTGAACTACCATTTTGGTTCCTTTGATATGTATAAACATATAGATTCAAATACCACATTGATTACTGTGGTTTGGTAGTAAGTTTTGAAATTGGGAAGTGTGACACCTCCAATTTTGTTCTTATTTTTCAAGATACGTTTGGCAACTCTGTGTCCCTTGAATTTACATATGAACTTTAGGATCAATCTGTTAATTTCTGTGAAAACATCAGCTAGAGTTTTGATAATGATCATGTTGAAACTATAAATCAATTTGGGTAGTAATGCTATCTTAACAGTATTGTCTTCCAATCCATGAAAATGAGATATTTTCCATTTTTTTCTGAGTGCTGCTTTAGCTGCATCCAATATATTTTGTTTGCTGTGTTGGTTGTGATTTTGTTTTCACTCACCTTAAAGTATTTTATAATTTTCCTTAGTATTCTTCCTT
>NW_007727341.1:704692-706039 GCF_000696425.1 Galeopterus variegatus | reverse complement strand
TTTTTCTGAGTGCTGCTTTAGCTGCATCCAATATATTTTGTTTGCTGTGTTGGTTGTGATTTTGTTTTCACTCACCTTAAAGTATTTTATAATTTTCCTTAGTATTCTTCCTTTGAGCCTTTGTTTATTTAAGATTATGTTGTTTAATTTATACACATTTTTGTATTTCCTAAATTTTCTTTGTTATTTATTTCTGATTTTGTTCCATTGTACTGAGATAACATATTTTTATTGGGACTTGTCTTAAGGCCTAATAGATAGTTTGCTCTGGACAATATTCCATGTGAATATAAAATGAATGCATATTCTGTCATTGAGTGAAGTATTCTATAGCTGTCTGTTAGGTCTATTTGGTTTATAGTGTTGTACACATTTCTATTTCCTTACTGATTTTCTGTTCAGTTCTTCTATTCATAATTGAAAGTTGGGTATGAAGTCTCCAACTATTATTTTTAAATTGTCCATTTTCCCTTTAATTATGTCCACTTTTGCTTCATATATTTTGGAGCTCTTTTGTAGGTATTATTTACATTCATAATTTTTGTCTATTTGGTGGGTCGACCATTTCATCATTATAAAATAGCCTTCCTTTTTCTTTTAGCAGATTTTGTCTGTTACTAATACAGCCACTTCAGCTGTCATATGTATACTGTCTACATGGTACATATTGTTCATCCTTTTATTTACGACTAATTGGTGTATTTGAATTTGAAGTCTTTATCTTTACATAGCACATAGGTATATTATGTTTTTGTTTATTTTTTCATTCCATGAATCTCTACCTTTTGATTTGATGTTTAGTTCATTTACTTTGATGTAACTAATTGCCAACTTAAGATTTATATCTGTCATTTTGCAATGAATTTGTCATTTTTTTACAATTTGAATTTGTTTTCCATATATTTTATAGATTTTTCCCCTTCTACTACTCCCTTATAACTTTCTTTTGTGTAAAATATATATTTTCTAGTGTATAATTTTAATGCCCTAGTTGTGACTTTTAAGTTTTTGTGTTTGTTTTGCTATTTTCTTAGTTTCTGCCCTATAGATTATGGTTAACATCTTAATTTATAATAATCAGATTTGGTTAAATAGCAACCTAGTTTTATTAGTCTATAAAACCTTTTCAAATATACCTTTGTTCCCTCTTGACTCTTTTATACTATTATAATCATACAAATTACATCTTTACACATTGTAGTCCCATCAAGACAGCTTATATCTATTGCTTTATGCAGTTGTCTTTTTAAATAATATAGGAAAAAAGAGTTGCAAAGATATATTTATGCTCTTTTTTATATTTCCTTCTGTAGTTACATTAACAGTGCTCTTTATCTCTTCATGTGG
>NW_007727341.1:698576-703659 GCF_000696425.1 Galeopterus variegatus | reverse complement strand
TAGAGGTAACATTCTCTTTATTTTTTGAGTGAATTATATTTTGATTGACTATGGTAATACAGACTTGACTGAGGGTAGATATAATGAGGTTTTGATATTTTCAGGGAAATAAGGTCTATAGGAGTGCAGTGAGAGAAGGAAATATCTCATTTGAGACAATGTAAAGTCTTTATAAATATTTAGAGTGCTGGGAAGTACACCTGGGAGGAAGGAATATTTAATGTTAAGAACATTTTCGTTATTACAATTATAGAAGATATAATCTTCTGATCAGTGACTAATTTTAATCTCTTTCAAATATTACCACATTTAATTTAAGCTTTATGAATAGATTGAGATCCATAAGTCAATATATAAATAAGTCTGTTTATCTGTAAGTCCCAAGTTGCTTTGTTACAGTTATAGCTCTCACTATCTTTTGGTGAAGAGTAGGGTCACTACATTTTTCCCATGAAACACAAAAGCTTGAACCTCAGCAGTTGGTATGTACAATGATTCTGTATTTCCATTTTACAGATGAGGAAACTGAGGATCAAAGAGATGAACTACTTTGCCCAACAAGATTTTTATGTTTATATTTACCAAAAATAATGAAATTATGTTCAAGAAACATACATTATGAATACTTTATGAACAGGGGCTTTGATTTATTAAATTCTTATCCTCAATTTTAGGAAAATTTAGGCACTCAGTTAATAAAGACACTGTATTAAAATTGATCAATTTTACATTATATCCTTTCCCTATTGTTAAGGTATTTGTTTCTTAAGTTGTAACTTTATATTTCTAAACCTTTGGAAAAAGAAGCAGCATGAAGTTTATGTACTGAAAATGTAATTCTTGAATGTATTATTGTCATTCCTTCTGCATTACTCTACTAGGGCTTCCATAACAGAACACCGTAGACTGGGGGGCTTAACCAACAGAAATTTATTTTCTTACATTTCAGAGGCTGGAAATCCAAGATCAAGGTGCCAGCAGGGTTGGTTTCTGTGAGGCCTCTCTCCTTGGCTTGCAGGTGGTCATCATTTTTCTGTGTCTTCATATGGCCTTTTCTCTGTGCAAGAACTCACCTGCTCTCTCCCTGTCTCTCTCTCTTTTTTTATAAGTACAGCATTCTTATTGGATTAGGGCCTCACACTTATGACCTCACTTAACCATAATTACCTCCTTAAAGGTCCTCCATCCAAATACCATTACACCAGGGATGAGGCCTTCAACATATGAATTTTGGGTGGACACAATTCAATCCATAATACATTCTCTTATATAATGATTCTGAAAAACTGAGGAAAATGCTTCTTTCAAAATACTTACAAATGAAGAAGAGATCATATAAACTCCCTCTCTTTAACTTTTAAAGTTAAAATTGATATTAAAGCATTATTTATTCTAAAAATACTTACTCTGTTGTGCTTTTTAGAAGAATATAAATCCCATTAATAGGTGGCAGATGAGCCTTAAAACAATTAAGAAATTTAAGAATGATAACTGAAATAGGGCTAGTAAATACCCAGCACATATGGTGATCGTGGACATTAAACTATATACATGAAGACCATTGTCTGACTCATCCTAATTTGCTTTATACTTACTTGCTGTTTCTGTATTCATTGACTTATTTTTGTCCATGGCCTCATGCTTTGGAGATAGGGCTTGGCTTCCTCTGGAGCTAACATCTTTCCTGTCCTTCCCTTTCTCCTTCAATTGCACAAGAGCTGTCTTCTTCTGACATGCCTAACTGGCTCTCACTTCAGGAGTTTGTATGTGTGCTTCCTTCTATCTTGACTAGTCTTGCTTCAGATCTTCAAATTACCACTTCCTTCTTATCCCTTCGGTATACACAAAAATCACCTCCCCTGGTGACCTTCCTAATCATGCTTGTCCTAAATAGCACATACCTTCCTATCATGCATTAACCCTAAACCTAGTCACTCCTTTTCTTTGTTATATTTTCAGCATTTTTTACTGTATAAAATGACCATAAGTGTTTGTTGTGTTTCTCGTTTACTAGAATGTACCACTGAGAGGGGCAGAGACATTTTCTATCTTACTCAATGTTTTGCGTACAGTGGAGTCTGACCCTAAATATCAGCTGAAAGAGAGCATATGAATGGATGACTCTATACATATAATACCAAACAAACAACAATTTAAAAATCACTTATCTGACTTCGGAACATATGTTTTTCACTTGGGCTGCTAATTTTAATTTTCTGAAGTTACACATAATAGATGAAGTGGTCCAGGAGAGTTCTGGGTGATAATGGGAATAGAGACAAAAGGATTCAAAATGTATTATTGTGAATTTATTGGAAATAAAAAACATGATCAGTTAAGACTTGCTCTCTGCCATTTTATGGATATATCCATGTAAAGAACTATTTTTTCTCCATTATACAAAGCTGAAAAATCAGTAATGAAATCTATTACTATCATTCTCATTCCAAAAACCTGGTAATATTAAGGGTAGCCATTAGATTTTCTTTGGGATATATTGAATATTTAATTTCCTTTTGATGAAAAGGTGTCATATGATCCTTAAAAATCAACAGTGAATGCTTGAGTATGATTTTACTAACTCAAAGCTGATAGCATATGTTGTACAAACTAAGACATCAAAGACGTTTTTAAATAACAGTGAATTTCTTGGGAGAAGTAACTGTGTATAAGGTTTAAGAACAACCCTTCTAAACTGTCACATGTTGAAATTTGTTTTTCATTACTAAAAAGTCACTTTATTTTATTTTTGGCTCAAGTAAATGGGAGGAAAAATAATACCCCCCCCCCCCACACACACACAATGTCAAATTAAAAGGGAGGGAACAAGTGAGAGGGGACTGTGATGAGAACTGTTTGCTTCCCAGCACACTAACTGTACCCCTGAACCTCCCTCCCCCCATAAACCTGATTAGTGGAATTTTTTCCTGAACAGACTATATTAGAATATGTTACTTTCCATTTTCCTCAAGTGCATACGATGCTATTATCTCTATTTTCATAGTTCACCAACATCCCAGTAGATGGCACCATTGTGATTCACAATGTTAGTCCACCTTGACAAGGAAGTTTTACGAACACTTTCAATTTCAAAGCATCTGTAAATAGTGCAATGTGGTAACACTTTCACTGTTGCTTTGAAACAAATATTTCTACAATATCCAGGAAATTAGTTAACTGTTGACAGCCAGTAAATGTCACAAGAACCCCTATAATTTGTGTGTGGATTTCATATCTAATGATTTTTGAACTTTTAAGTGTAAATTATTTTAATTATTTTAATCAAGAATGCACATAAACGTGAGTGTGTGTATATATAATTATATGTGTGTGTATATATATATAATTGATTTCTTCCCCCTCTTACAAATTCTGAAATCTTTTCAACTCTTCCCATTCCCCTTTTAACTCCTCACACTCTCACACATTTTCCAAATATGCTTTAGCCACGCATGGGGTGAGAGTATGAAGATCATTGAATGTAGCGTTTCTATATCTAGACAGCTGAACTTCTCGCCGTTCTGACTGATTTAGATTTCTCTACCTTCGTGTACATGAATTACAAAAACATAACTAAGTTTATTAAACGTATAGGCTCTCATGTGATTGGGAATGTTATATGTCCTTTTAGACTGTAGAAGACTTCTAGAGACCTACAGATCTATGAATAAAAGTTCTAAGATGCTATATTTGGATTTCCACGCTCTCAATATCCATAGTAATATCCAAACAGACTCTGAGAACAGCTTAAAAGCAATTCCCACGTTTTGAGTCTTATAGAATTATTTGCAAGTTTAAAATTTAAGATTGGGAACACATTTTTTTTCTCTGGGAACAGTACTTCCATGACTGTTAGGTTGTGTGAGTAGTCCCTTATGGTATTTTAAGCTGAGATCTGATAACTCCTCTGTAACTTTGAGGCAATATGACATAGAGGTCAGAAGCAAAAGGATTAGTGTTGAATAAACATCAGTGGATTTCAGTACCTGCCCAGTTAATTAGTTACTGTTTTTAATTATTTACTTATATTAGTTACTACTCTTACTAATTCTTACTACTTGGATTAAGTTTAACAAGCCACTCAGAGCAACTGAAAATTCCTAAGGGCTTCAGGGAGCATGTGGCCTGAAGAAAAGAGCATAGGATAGTGTTCCAGATCCAGAATGTACTGGATACCACTCCAGATAATGTATTACCTAAAGCAATTGACATAAACTCTCTGACATGCAATTTTCCCACTTCTAAATGGAAAAGATGTCAAGTACTTGGCAGTGTTGCTGCTAAGGATAAGGATTAAACATGATTTTGTGTGTGTGTGTGTGTGTGGTGTGTGCGTGTGTGTGTACCGTATGAATGTTTATGCACAGTGCCTGTTGTAGAGTGGAAGTTCACGAATGGTGACTGCATGGCTCCTACCACTAGTATTGAAGTTCAGTGCTAAAAACAGGAGATTGATTATGTAGTGTGTTTTATGACCTTCACACAGTTTTTTACATCTTAGAAAAAGTCCCAGCTTTCAGAAATTTTCTCTGGCATATGTCTACCCTTTCTTTTATTCCAGTCCTGGGAAACTCCACATGTCATATGTAAACATGGCTTATGAGAGTTCTGTGCAGCTGTCCATATGGGTTCTTGGAATAAAATAGGGCCAGACAAGGCACTTCAAATGGTAAATTCCAACAATAAATGATAACCACTGCCTCTAATATCCAAATCATTCTCTTCTCATTCTTCTCCATTAGGCTCACAGTTCATTGCAATATCTTCCTAAATAATTGCCCAAAGTACAGCCCCATTTACCCTACTTCATGTTTATAGTTCATACAGATTTAGCAACAGGCTTTGCTTCAAGTCTTGTCTGCTTATGTACTACAAATATAGTTGCATGACTGGTCCAACTTCTAACTTGGCTCCACAGGGTTAAGGGAAATTTGTAGTTCTGAGTGGCTTTTGTGAACCACACTATACATATGGAAGCTCTCACTGTGCTTCCCTCTCAAAGTGATTCTTTTTTTTTTTTTTTTTTTTTTTTTTTTTTTTTTTCTGTCCCGGCAACGGTCCCAAACCCCCAGGTTTCCCCCCT
>NW_007727341.1:660122-697576 GCF_000696425.1 Galeopterus variegatus | reverse complement strand
CAACCCTCGGTGTTGCTCCCGCGCCTCGCTCAGCCAGTGAGCGGGAACCGGTCCGTATGTGGGATCCGAACCCTCGGGCGGGAGCACCACCGCGCTTCCCAAGCGGCGCACTATCCAGTGCGCCACCGGGCCGGCCCCTCAAAGTGATTCTTTATAATTAATTCATTTAACAAGTATTGATGCGACACTGTATGCCAGTTACGAGGCCAGGCACTGTGTTGTGCCCTTGCAGTCCTTCAGCTTTGCTTAAAAATATCCTTTGTTGAATACATATTGGGTGTCGAGTGTTTTACAAACACTGCCTAAATTTATTTTTGTAGCACTGTATGAACTAGGAGCTATAGATTACAGGTGTGGGAACTAGATATGGAGGATAAGCAATTTATGAAAAACAAAATTAAGGAGGGAGGGAAGAAGATAGGGAGGGAAAGAAAGAAAGGAAGGAAGAAAGAAAGGAAGGAAGTTACAGAAAGAGTGAGAAGCAAAACTGCCATGGCAGGGAGGCGTGTCTGGCCCTGAACCCCTACCATCATTTTGTCTACATGCCATGGCTGGGCATTCTACCAGGGCTGGCATCTAGGGAAGGCTTCTGATGTTACACAGGGAAGATAAGCCACTTAAACAATGATTCGAGGTGATAATAGACATAGATAGTCACAAATACATAACTAAGTTTATTAAATATATAGGCTCTCATGTGGTTGGGAAAGTTTAAGTGCTTTTGAAAGTAATTTTAGTCCCCTTGCTCTAGTATGAAGTTGTGAATAGTGATCAATTAAAAAAATAAGAACACAGAGACAAATTATTTTGAAGGATTTTAAAGAAACTACTGTTGGAAGGTTGACACCAATGACAGTCTCATTTTTAGTCACCCAAACTAATTCCTAATATTTTCATGTTAAAACTTTTGGCTTGAAAGTGAAAGAATATTAAGTAAGACTTGACAAGTTGCTAGGCTGCCTAGATTAACTTGGAAACTAGTTTCTGATTTTTCTGCATAGCTGGATTTATTGTGTAAGATAAATACCTCAGTGAAAATGTTGGCTCCCCACACTGTTCCGATAAATCGGAATTTCAAGATCAAAGAAAGTTTTTAGTAATTTTTTAGGAAAGAAAGATTGTATCTGGAAATGGTTATTATTTTTAATATGTGTATTTAAAATTCCAGTAGAGTATTATTAGGAAGTTATGAAACAATGGTCAAGAAAACCATGATAACAGACACTTACTATGAGACTTTTTGACTTACTGTTCTAATTTGACACTCAGGAGATCTTACCAGCACATTTTTAACCTGAGTGCTGATGCTGGTCACTAACCACACTCTCTCCTCTGTTTACTCCAGAGCACTGATGGCTTGGGACACAGATCTTTATTTATCACAGGGCTCCTTCATGGCAGCCGTTTTCATACCCACCTTTTAGTTTCTGCCTGCCCTTTCTCAGACAAAGCCTTCCACCAACCTTCCTATCTAGTGGCTTCCACATTAGATTGGCTTACCAGACAATCAGGAATTATAAAATAAAACAACTAAATACACAACACTGAGAAAATATGGCCTGATGAAAACATGAAGGTCATTTATTTGGCACTATGTCTGCCCACCTTCTTATAAGCTGATATACCAGATTACATATTTTCCTTTATTTACTTGACTTTAGGCAAATTTAAACTTCCAGGACCTTAGTTTTCTCATCTATGGAATATGAAAAATAATAGTTTTTCTTCACAGAATATTTTTGAATTTGAAATGGAATATAATCCAGATAGAGGTTTAGCATAGTTCCTGAATCATGACAGATGCTTAATAAATTGCTTATCATTGTTGTTGTTATTATTTTGTTGGTGTTATTTATAAAGTGAAAGTCTTGTGCCACATTGTTTCTGTGCTACGGACTGCTTTAAAATTCTGAGTTCTTAGAGCCTGGTCACAAGAATAGATCTGTCTAGTTGAGTAAACTTTAAATAAATTTGCAAGGGCTGTGCAAAAAGTAATTGTATCTTGAGCAAACATAGAAAAGTCACAAAATTAAGAAGATTCTTCTCCCTCTTCACTCTGAGTTGAATTTTGTATGTGTGTGTTTCTTCTTTTTCTTTTGCAGATACAATATAGCAGAGTGGTTTAGGGCACGTATTCTAAGTTTCCTGGTCTAGAAAATAGGGAAATACTAGTATATACCTCTGAAGTTCATGGTGAGCAAAAACTAACACAAACAAATTGCTTAATACACACATGGTGAGTATCATAAGAATATTAGCCATCATTATTATTATTATTATTTTATCTTTTGCAGGTGGTATATTTGTTTGCTTTTCTTTATATTATAAAAATTCTTCTCTCAGGAACACAGGAAAAATCTCTAATTCTTATTCATAAAAGCATTCAGACATTTCAAAGTATTGTTTATTATACATTATAACTATTACATGAATGCTATATTTTAGAAGCCATTGTAAGTATATACAAGCTGGATTTTAAAAATATACTTGATTAGAAGACATCAAGATAAGTAAGTTTACAGGCTAGAATAAGTATTAGCATAAGAATTTCATTTAGCATTCAGGTGGAGCAAGATAGCTACTCTCTGGACAAAGACAAAAAGGAGTAACACAGCAGTGTTTGAAGTTGGAGATATTCAAACAGCAGAGAGCTGCTCAACAGGGCATGATACCGTGTTGGGTCAGTGTTTAAATGAATCAACATTTGCTGTTCTGAAGAACGGGCAGATGCTAGGGTCCGCTTATGGGTTACATGTTGAGATCTGAACATTTGGGAGGCGGGATTATATCTTAGATTGGGTTCCTCAGAAGCAGACTGACATAAAGATTTGTGTCAAGTAACTTATAGAACCACTGATAGGGGACAAGGACTTAAAAACATGAAGGATGAGATATCAGCAGTGTTTAAGTGAGGGTCACACTGGCTCAATCCCACAGGTGATCTCTGGGGACATCATATCAAATCTCAGACTTTTTCTGAGCAGGGATAACGGAGCTTCAGTTGGAGATCAGTCACTGGTTGTGAAGCAAAGGTTAAGGGTCTGGGGACATCAATTCCCAAGCACGTTTTGTTCACTGTATGCATAGGCAAAGCATGTTCTGGCATTCTGAGGGCCGTTTGTTGGAAAAGAGTCTCAGGTGTTGATTGTGGGAAATGATAACAAATTGAGAGCTTGTATAAACAAAACAGACAGTGTTAAAGGATCCATCCGAGGAGACATGGCAGAGCACTAATTGCTTCTGCTACCGATGGTGTAGCTATATATGTCTAAAGATGAGGACAAAAGCTGAAAGGTCTTAAGGAATCATTGTTACTGCATTTACCTTTTTAAAATTTGACTTTGGTGATTTTTGTGATACTGCTTTCACCCCTAGCAATAGCTCACTATGTGTTCTTCCAGTTCCTAATGGATATCATTCCATGGTTTCCCATTAGTAATTAAACATAGGTATCACAGAGATCTCTTAGATGGGCATGTGTCTAAAGTACTTGCATGCATTTTTCCTTTTTGAACTGATAGCAACTCTAATAATTAGGAAAAACATGAAAACTTACCCTCATTCCAGAGACAAGGTACATATAATGCTAGATGACATCTGAGTCACGAATAAAACCCAGAAAAATGTCCCTCCTTGTTCAGCAACTTACAAAGACCTACCACTGGAGGGCAGTTTTTGGATAGTGTAAAAATGCTTAGTCATAATAATTTTTATTTTTATTATTATTATTATTATTATTATTATTATACATTAATGATCATAGAATAGATTCTGTGTTTGTTGCATGGCACATGAAGAAAATGTGATAAGACCCAGTGTCTCTGCCAATATTCCCTCTCCCAAAATATTTGATATCATTTATATAATTCTGTGGGTACAGAGTAAATTGTGTTTTCCCAGGAAGTTCACCCACAGTTTTTGGCCTGCTAGAAAACTCTATATATTTTGATTGTTGAAGATAATGAGAATGTTAATAAAGAGTTTGTAGCTTAGGCCATGGATAGTCCATGCCCATTAGACAATTGGCAAAAGCCACGATTCAGCTACAAAGAGTACTCAGTAGCAATGCCAACATATACTTTTAATAGCAACATTTCTCAGCTAACAAAGTGTGAAGTAAAGTTATAGGTGTGTTTATATAGTCCTTACTATGCATTAATTTTGTGCTGTCCTTTTCTCACTTTATCTTTCCTAAATCTTAAACTTTTTCAGAATTTTGTCTAGCCTCTCCCATTTTCCTATGGACTGAATTGTGTCCCCCATCCCCTATTCATATGGTGAAACCCTAACCCCAATGTGATGGTATTTGGAGGTTGAGTACTTGGGATGTAATTAGGTTTAGATGAGGTCATGAGGGTGGGGCCCTCATAATAGGATTAGTGCCCTTATAAGAAGAGACACCAGAAAGCTTGCTCTTGCTCACTTGCTCTCTCCACATGTGAGGACATAGTGAGAAGGTGACTGTCTGCAAGCAAGAAAGAGAGTCCTCACCAGAAACTGACCATGATGACACCTTGATCATGGACTTCCCAGTCTCCAGAGCTGTGAAAGAATAAATTTTTGTTGTTTCAGTCACCCAGTCTATGGCATTTTTGTTACGGCATCCTGAGTAGTTGAATGTACCATTTTTGCCTTTCTAGAACTGGTTCCTGGAACTAGAATAGAAAGAATTAAAAGAAAAATTAATGTGAAGTGCCAGCATCTTAGCCCAGATATCAAAATGAAGATAACTTCCACTTCCAGTTCCCTAAATTTGATAAAGAATCTGATGAATGCCATTACTAAGACTTATGCTTTTTCCAAGAAATCAGGCACAGCTTTCTAATCGAAAGTATGTTTGAAAGTGACTTTAGTCTGATCTTTACATGCCACTGAGAATTTCTAGTCTTGCCAGTGGAACATTTTGTAGTAATATTTAAAAATATAAACATTTTATTTTTCAACTTCCGTGAAGAGAGCTGATTCATAATGAGTTCCTCTGTCCCTCCCTTCACCATATGTCTCTTCCTCATTGTTGATTTCCTGTTGACATTAGAAGGAGCAACACATATGAAGGAGTTAGAAGGAATGCTTTAAATTTGATGACAAACTTTTTTAAAAGCATGAATCAGATTTTCTTATAAAGCCATTTAAAATGCATTGCAAATTATTTCTTTCATATTTTGTAGAAACTTGTATTGGAAGCATTGATATTCCTTTCTCCCCACCCCCCAAAAGGCAAAAAATAAATAAAAAACAGATTTATTTTTACAATGTAATGAGAGAAGGGGTATCCTGTGGGCTTCTGGTAAGAGTCTTGTGATTCAATAACAGAACCTATCAAATCCAGCTCTGATGTCAAGAGGCTGTAAGCATTTTTTAATTTCCAATGGAATGGTTTTTTTGCCTTTCCTTGTTTGATGGCAAATATCCATGCCCATGCAAGATTATTTGGCACATCTATGCTTTGGTTTCTTTTTCCTTTTTGTCAGAAAATTCGCCTACCATTTATCAGAAATCTACAGGAATTGTTTCAGAATGGCACTAATAGATTTTTGGATGGAACACCATCACGATGTGTTACTGCTGCCCTGAGCTTAGTCACTGCTCATAGTGACTAAGAGATAATCACATTTCAGAGGTAATTTCTTGGCTCCTTTCTGTTCTTCCTTGATCCAGCTTCAAACCTCATAATACATTTAAACTGTTATCTCAGTGAGATGGCTCAAATTGAGGTATCAGTAAATCCATATCATGAAAAACTACAATTTAGATCTTTTCTAGTGTGAATTACAGATAATAAAGAAACCTTCAGAATATTTTCTAATTTGTCTGTTTGAGGAAAGAGATCAATATGAGATCAGAAATTAATCCAAACATTAGTTAACAGGACTTGGATGTTTAATGTGAACATAGCCCTTCATCTGTCTTTTCCTATTTCAGGAAAAGGAACAAAAGTTAAAGTGAAAATTAGTGGAGGAAACTCTTATTAGTAATACACTTTTACTCTGTTTTAAACTTAAAGATATTAATTTTTATACATAAAGAACTGTTTTATACATAGGGATATTAGTTTATTTTTACTCTGTTTTATACATAAGGATATTTAGTTTTTACTGTAGAGAATTGCCTATATTTGATCATTTTGACCTACAAACAAACCTGGCAATTTCAAATGGTTTATCTAATAGTATAGCACTACTTTAAATATAATTTTGATTTATGCTATCACTGGGATATTTGGATTTTGATATATATATATATATATAGCCCTTTTCTTCAGCTTCAGGCTTTTGGTTTCTAAAAAGTCCAATTACAGGAGAATGCATAATTGAAGATTCTAAGACCATATGGAAGAAATTTGGTAAGGAATACTGCTATTCACAGTGAGCCAATGAAAGCCCTGTTTAGTAAAAATAAAAAACATGCTGAGCAATGTCAGTATTGATGACATTTTTGCATCTCAATTAGAAATAATGGATTTTAAATGTCAGTTTCTATGTATTGTGCTTGTTGGTGGGAATTGGGGGATTTCCCCACTTTAATCCTTCTCCCGCATACAGATGTGAAAGCATTTATTTTGCTTTATTGCAAATAATGTGCATAAGGATCAATGCTTTTTCTTTGTTTAGTCCTTTATTTTCTTCATTCTTATTGTGTGCTGGGTGCTATTCTATACACTAGGGTCATTGATGAGGAAGGTGAGACAGATTCCTTGCTCCCAGGAAGCTTACATCCTAATGTAAACAGGTGAAAACATAAATAGATGTGATGGCCTTAGTATAATGAGGGACAGTGGCTAGAAGGGGGCATAAGTGGCTCTTTCAGATGGGCTGGTCAGGAAGCTTTTCTGAGAAGTCATTTGCGCAGTGGCCTGAGAGAGATGGAGCCAGACTGCCATAAAGGTGACTTCTCCTCTAAGGGATCTAAGGCAGCAACAAGACAGCATTTTTGAGAAACAGAAAGAAGACCAGAGTCCATGAAGGAGAGAAGAGTGGGATGACAATGGAGGTAGGAGGTGGGAGCGAAGTGGGTGTGCAGAATATTTAGTATCTTTATGCTTTCTCCCCCATTTGGAGCTGTTAACTCCAGCCACTCTATCTAAAATTGATTGGTGGCAGTGGGGGTCGGGGTGCTTTAGATACTGTGTATTTAACCTATTCACCTACCTTTTATTTCCTTTCCCTTAAGTTTCTATATGCTTTCTAAGACATTACCCAAATCTCCGCTATTGTTCTGTCATCTGGATTACCCCCATATTCTTTCATGTTTTCCCCCATAGGAGTGACTCCCTATTTCCATACACTAAAACTGAATTTTTAGAGCATATCCAATGTAAATTCACATGCAGACATAAAGGGAAACATTGAGTTGGAGCTATGGGGGGATCCTTATTTTGATAAACTTCCAGAAGATGAACTTAACTGCAATGGAGGAGGGGTATTTAAAAACCAGAAAAAGAGATTTGGGAAGTGGAAAGGTTTCAGATAGATGCCCTAAGTAAACCTGAAACAAGTACTCATTCTCTGGATTTTGGCAACATTTCTGAATGTTTACCAAAATAAAGAACCCATAAAAAGGTATTCTGTAATTTATATTTTTAGTGTGACCAAATCAGAATTTGAGGAATACGATGTTTAACATGTTAATACGCATTTGTAATTTAGAATTTAAATTATATTTCAAGGCAGAAGAAGAGAGCACTCTTCTGATTACAAATGGATAAATGGTAGAATTTTCACCTGCTACAAGAGGAAAAGGTATTCTGTAATTTATATTTTTAGTGTGACCAAATCAGAATTTGAGGAATATGATGTTTAACATGTTAATACGCATTTGTAATTTAGAATTTAGATTATATTTCAAGGCAGCAGAAGAGAGCACTCTTCTGATTACAAATGGATAAATGGTAGAATTTTCACCTGCTACAAGAGGTCTGTGTTTTATTCTCACTGCTTGTGAGACTTTCACTGGGGACTGACATTTAAGGGACAGACAGTAGATACTTCTTTACTTAATAAGTGAATGAAATAGTGAAGATATAACTTTAAAATGCAATGCAAATATAAATGCTATATCTTAAAATTATCTTTGTAAGGAGAATTGTGAGCTTAATATGTATTTATGCCACTAACAAGGAATGATGACGGGTTCATTTCAAATTTGAGTGTTGATAGCTTTTCCATTATATGTCTGAGTAAGGAGAATTGTGAGCTTAATATGTATTTATGCCACTGACAAGGAATGATGACGGGTTCATTTCAAATTTGAGTGTTGATAGCTTTTCCATTATATGTCTTTTCTTAAAGGAATGCAATCTTGACTCATATGGTCGACGTGATGTACTGCTTGAATGGTTAAGGACTCTATTAGTAATTTCTGTCTCTTTCTATATTGGTTTACTTTTTCAGATTGATTTTTTAGGCAAAGGTAATAGTTTGCATTGCTTCACACAATTAGTAAATTAAATGTTTAAATGAAACCATTTGTTCATTGTCAAGTTACCGAGTTGGCATAGAAGATGCATGGCACTAATGTTTTTATTGGCACACTTTCCATCGACTACTGCCACTTTCCGAGAATGTTAAATTGAATCAAGTGAGTACAAACTAGCCATAAAACACTTTTATCTGCTTATCAATTTCAGAGCACCTAACTTCATGAAAATGATAAAGTCTTATTGTTCTCTCACAGTTCTTCCTCTGAATTAGATTACTTACCCATCATATCATCTATGGAATTTCAGAAGAAAATTCTAGTGGAGAAAAATTTTGAAAAATAATTTGAGAAAATAAGTCATGAAGTTAAAAGGATTTAAACAGCCCATACAATTTTTCATAGCTTCAACAATGCCAACCATGTTATAGCATCTTACATAATAAAATTTCCATATGGGTTTTTCTGAAATAATGTTGTAACCACTTACTCACAAGTAAAGCTTTAAAATTTTAGTTACTATCCACCTCTAAATTGTATATTATAAAGTGATATTTTTACATCATTAATGGCATCCTTTGTTTTCCATGAAGATCTGTACATTTTATTATTACAGACTCCGACAGTGGATTTCAAGGTTCAAAATATCTGAATAATTAAATAAGTGTTTAATATTTCATAGAAGTTTCCTACTTCACATATCATTACACATTTATTGGCTAAACTTATTAAAATACTTAGAATTAACAATCAAAGTACAAAAATCCCACGTGATTCTGTAGAAACCTATTTCCGATTTGCATTTGGTTTAATGCAGTTTGTGTCACTAAGAAACATTTAAAGTCAATGTGCACATCCCCTTTCTGGAGGTTTGTGTATTTTTATAAATAGCCACAGAAGCATTTGTTAGTACTCTGTGAGATATCCTTCTGCTTTCAGAGATTTACCAGTTGTTCGTTAGCTTTTGTTTTGCATCTCTCAGATGCCCCTTATTGGGTATTTCAATATTCATCAGTACTCACATGCCCCAATTCCATAGCAACTCAAATTTTAAAGTATTAGTGAATAAGACTTTATTAACATGAGATTTGCAAGTACACATAAATTACATCTATGTGTTTTTTCTCATTCACATACTCATTTATTCCTTTTAAGTACTTCACTTGATTATGATAAGGCATAATTTGCTTCTTGAAAACTCCTGCCTTTCCCCCAAGGGATCGTGTTTGCTTATTTTCCCTAAACTTTCTGTACACGGTTTGAAGTTTACCAAAAGTGCTTCATGAAGTTTTGTTTTAGCTCTAGAAATTTCTGGATTGTTTTTGACTTTCAGACTCTGTGGACTTTAACAAACTATAGTTTTAATAAATGACTTTTCTTTTTATAAAAAGGAGCATCTCTGACTCTTTCTATTAAAAGGAATTTATTTTATTTTGTCATAAATTTTAAGCTTTGTTCTTTTTAAAATATTTTTGCTGACTTTTTATTATTATTGCTTTGTTTAAGGGTTTTAATGTCATTTTTTATTATTATATTTTATTATTATTGTTTTGTTTCAGAGTTAAAATATTTTTTAAATCTGGGGTCCATTTATTGTGAATTTTCAACGAGTGTGTGTTTTATATTTGTTTTTTGATTTTTTTTTGTAAATATTGCCTAAGCGTCTGATAGCTATTGTTTACATAAATGAAATAGTCTCAGAAAAAAGTCTATAGACGTATGTGTTGTATATCTACAGTAGAGAACAAATAACCCATTTAAAGAAATGGCTATTTATTAGATACAGTAATAACTTGTCAGAAATTATTTTCTGAAGATTTTTTTTCTATATCTTTCTGTTCATTAATCAATTTTTGAGAAAAGCAAAAAGACTCTCAACAAATAAAACTGCCTTTTAGTAAGTTTAATTTTAAGTCCCTAGGAAATGCTTTAGAGTCTTTCAAAAATCAGAAAAAATAACAGATTTTATATGCATAGGTTGCATTAGCAAGTGGCACCTTAGCAGAAAGCTTAAAATAGTAGATGGAGAAAAGTCAAGTTTGGCTTTATTTCTAGCCGCCTTAAACTACTTGCATTCCCCTGTCAATTTCCATGCAGTTTTATATGTCCCTTCCTCTTCCTGCTACTCCCTCCTCCCCTAATTCTTTACCTGACTATGTGTTTTTCAGGACTCTTCCGTATTGTCCCTGACCTCTCTTTGGGCTTTGCTGTCACCTTTGGTGCTTCTCTGGATACCTGCATTTTTTCCTATCACACTAATGCGTGAATGAGTTTTTGCTCAGTGCTTCTTCCCAGACTGTAAGCTTCTTGAGGGTAGAGATGGTGCTTTCCTTATCATTGCATTCTCAGTTTCTAGTGTGGTACCCAACCCATGGCAGCTGACTGTGAATCAACCAGCACAGGCACTGGATGAAAACTCTGCAAGCTTTGAATACAGACTCAGTAGAGAAGGAAAGAGTATCACCAGGACTGTTGGCAGATGAGCACAGCATTGATTGAGACCTTCACTGTGTAGAAGGCAAAATAAGACGGGAAGGTTTGTAGAATGATAGATATGAAGACAAAGTCAAAGCTAGTAAAATAATGAATGTGGAGATTAGGGAATCACATTCTTTAGAAAAAAGAGAGTTTAGTATAAGAGAAGATGGTAGAGGAAAAATAGTTTTGCAAAATAACCATATTTCACTTGATTTGGCAGTATGTTATCCGATCAGAGATGACCTAGAAAAATTCACTGTGTAATACGGTATTAGTGGGAAAGATTCCAGTGCTTGACAGGTGGAGTTATTTGTATGCTGATAATAACTAAAATTGTAAGGACCAGATAAATAGAGTAGCTTTAAGTTTTGGAAATGTATTGAAGAGGAAAAGAGAAAGAGGGAGAGCCTTAAACCGTAATTTAAGAAAGTAGAGCTGGGGCCTAGAGATCAGGAAATGAGACTTGGCTGAGAAGCAAAGATGCAGAATAAAAAGATGAATTGGTGTTTAATAACGATGATAAAAATATAGGATGATAAATAGCGTATAATGTGGGCTAAGTTTATATTATTTCATTTAGACCTTAGAATAACTATCTGGGGAAGATTTCATTGTTTTCCCCAAAGAAGTCCACAGTGACATAGATGCAGGTAACTTGCCCCAGAGTCTCAGAGCTGGTACATTTTGGAGTCGGAAATGGAGACCAGGTAGAGGATCTCCAGAGTTTAACTCTTACCCACCACCCTGTAGTCCAAGTATTAACCAAATACTATGCAACATTTGTGATATGAGTGTTCTGAGTTTAAGAAATATGTTTATTTTATCTCATTTGATCCTCAGAAAATCAGCAAGATAAGCAGGAAAAGTGTTACTATCTTCAATTGAAAGACAAAGAAATAGGCTTACAGGAAACTGATTTTTCCTGCAGATCCACATCCTGTAAATGGCAGTGATCTGACCTGAATGAGCAGCTTGTACTTCTAATAATATTGAGGTTTCCACTAAACCATGCTACCTTCACAGACGGTGCTCCTTTAAGAAAAGAGTGTTAATGCCACTATTTTTATTACAAAACACTAAGTGTATGTGTGTCTACTCATGCATATGTACATGTGCTATAGCCTGTTAGACCCCATTTATCATATTCAAAGGTTATTGGACAATTTTTATTCTTACGTATTGGGTCTGTATATCCAGAGAAGAGAAAGGCATTTTGTGAAAAGTTTATCATTATGACTTAAAAGTTGAAAGCACATGACCGCATTTTTAAAACCTCTCTACTTGAGGTGCTCATGAGTATGTCATTTGGTGGCCAAGGTTAGTTAATAATAGCTGCAGGCCAGTGTTCTTGCAGGAACTCTTGTTGCTTCAGTATTGCTGCCCTCTTTGAGCAAGTGAAGTGATGCCACATGGGGAAAGTCATGAGTGGGCATTCTTCTTTTCTAAGTGAAACCTTCTAACAGTGGCAGTCACGAAGTCTCTAAAAACTTACCAGTAATGATTAGATAAAATCACTTCCCTCAAGCATTTGTTCTCTGCCACTTTTAACCATTTCCATTCACTTCTAAGGCACTAACCTAAATTATTGACTTGAAGGAGTTGAAGAAGAGGAGGCCATGGGAGGGGAAAGGGAAGAAAAGCCATTTTGAGTCACTCCTCTGAGATTCATGCTGTGCTAATTGCCTTCATGCTATCTAATCCACACAACAGCCCTGCAGAGTCAGTACTTTTATATCCATTTATTCCAAAGAGGAAATTGAGGCTAGAACAATGAAATAACTTGGCAAATTCTCACAGGGAGAAAGGGAAGTGGGTTTCATTCCATGTTTGACTCTCAATGCCACACCTTTTATCTCTGTACTGAGAGACTCCTCTTGGATTCAAATTCATTTTTAGTCTGTATTTTTAAAGTCCCTATTGTGAAAAATAACCATGATCAGAAGTAATTAATGTTTTGTGAAATAAACACACACACACACACACACATATACAGAATGTCGTTCATACATGTATGGAATAATTTAAAGTACTTACCTGCATACCCACTATTCAGGGAGGATGGAGTCCTGCTGTCATACCTCATGTGTCCCCCATGTCTTTTCCTGTCATAACCTTCTCTCACCTTCCTAAAATATTATCCCGATTTATGGTAATCACTTCCTTGCTTGTCTTTTTCCTAAAACGTGTTTTAAAGTTTTTTGTTCTTGTTATTAACTAAGAAGACGTAGTTGTATTCATGTGAAACTGACACTCACTAGGGAGGAATGCAGGGACATGCTTACTAAACAAGGGATCTTCAAAAAGTTTGTGGAAATATTTGTCTGGTCTTTTAATCCCATTTTTCCATGAACTTTTTGAAGTACTCTCTTATATTGTTTGCTGCTGTCACACTGAAAATCATCAGTTTTGGGCCGGCCCGGTGGCGCACTGGAGAGTGCGCAACTTGGGAGCGCGGCAGCACTCCCACTGAGGGTTCGGATCCCATGTGGAGACCGGTTCCCGCTCACTGGCTGAGCGCGGTGCGGGCGCAACACTGAGGGTTGCGATCCCGGTACCGGTCAGTAAAAAAGACAAAAAGGAAAAAAAAAAAAAAAGAAAATCATCAGTTTTGGGCCGGCCCGGTGGCGCACCGGAGAGTGCGCAACTTGGGAGCGCGGCAGCACTCCCACTGAGGGTTCGGATCCCATATGGAGACCGGTTCCCGCTCACTGGCTGAGCGCGGTGCGGGCGCAACACTGAGGGTTGCGATCCCGGTACCGGTCAGTAAAAAAGACAAAAAGGAAAAAAAAAAAAAAAAGAAAATCATCAGTTTTAAAATTAGGACTCAAATGACCATTTGTAGGCCTTTGAGTGCCCCTAAGTGGCTATAACAGAAAATACAGCATTTTACAGCTCTTGGAGTCTGTCCTTCCATCTAACAGCTAGAGTCCTTTTTTGGTTCCTGACCTCACTTCTAACAACATTCTGCATCCTTTTTCCCATTGAACGAGGGCTCCTAGGACTTCAATTTGACTCTGCTAACAGAAGGAAATTGCCGACATGCTAAAGTGGCCTCTGTCCTGCTCCCCACTTGGACTCCACTTCAGCCCTTGTCACTGCAGTTGTCGGTATCAATTGGGGATTAGGCGGGGCTGTGGCCAGAGAGCTGCTGGTCAGTGAATCCACAAGGCTTTTCCTCCACGTTCACAGAGCTTTGTGTCTTAGGAAACAAGTCCATTTGCCGTGGTTTTGTTATGAGCTGTCAGGCCCTCTAATGGCACAGATGGATGTTTTGACTTTTACTCTCTTTTGAAGCTACTTCATGAGGAGCTGGCTGCCTCTGAACACATGCAGTTTGTGGGCCCGTGCTGGGCATTTGGAGCTGTTTTCTGCAATGGACAAAAAGTAATTTAATATCACTTTTAAGGCTTACTCTGAGTGAGAGTTTATTGATTCTTTTGCTTGTTTCCTCATCAAGGCAGAAATTCTTTTTTCATGTATCTTCACAGAGTCCCATGTGTAACCCTATTTTTTCCAAATGTTGAAAAAGTGGATTCTAATTTAAATTATTACTCATACTTTGAAAAGCATAGTTTTATTCATTCCCATATTCAGCAATTATTTGTAGAAGAGCTTATTATATGTCAAAGTTATTGGCACAAATAAGATAAAATTTCCTATTTTTATGGCAATTATATTTGATGACAGAACTTAGAAGTAATGATTACATAAATGAATAAATTAAAAAGAACAAATGGGTTAATTTCAGATAACAATAAGTAATATGAAGAAAATGAAAGAGCATTACAGGATGGAGAATGAGTGGGGAGAGGGAAGAGCTATTTTAGATGAGGAGGTCAGGAAAGATTTCTTTGAGGACGGGACATTTCAGCCATGTCATAAGTGCAGAGAAAGAGTGAAGAGTTGAATCACATTTGAGACAGGGAGACCAGAAAATGCAAAATCCCTGTGGCATGAATTTCTTTGTTGAGAAAAATCAGAAGATTAGTGATTAAAGAAGAAAGAAGAGATGAGGTTGGAGAGTGAAGAGGGAACAGGTCTGGTAGATCCCTCTGACAGTGCTTAGATTTTATCTGCAGGTAGCAGACATCAGGGGCGAGTGTGTTAGGCCCAGTAGTGACATAATCTACTTTATGTGTTACATAAGTGGGGATAAGAAATTACATTTTTATTTAGATCTTTCAAAGGAAATCTAAAATTAAATGAATAGGAAAAGTTTATATGAGTTTTCAAAATTGTTTTTTGGCTAGATCATACTGAAGCAGACAGACTCTGCAGTCGAGGAAGTACCATTAAGAATTACTGTTTTTAGATCAGTATATGTTTGCTCAGAGCTCTTTTTTTGTTTGTTTATTTGTTTCACATGTTCTTCATCGACACATACTCAACTTTTGAGATTCAAGAGTGTATCTCACAAGCTAGACCACTGGAGAGTTGCACGCTCATGCTCAGCTATGTGGTTATGGTCCCAACATAATCAGTTGCTGTTTTGCCCTTGACTTTCTTGAGGGATATGTTAAGACGATGCTGTGACACCTGCTCTTGTATTTATGTAGGAATGTTCTAGAGGACATTGTGCACTGTCTCATCATGTGGCCTCTGAGGCAGGTGTGCTCTCTACTGCAGCACCAAGGAAAAAATTGTATTTTTCCTGAATAGGTGGTATGTATTTAATCTCAAAGGCAGGGCATTTTTCTCTTCGTCAGGAACACAGAACTAAGTTTATAGTCCACCTTTTACCTGGAACGGGATTTCTGTGTATGAATGACCCTTAAGTTAACCTTCATCGTAAGCTATTAATCTATTTATTTATGGGTTCTATTGCATTAAACATATTTCTTCTAACTCCCTAAAATCCTTTCTGCATCAAATAACAGAAATCCTAAATACCATAAAATTTTCTCACTCCCCTGTATTGTATTCTCATATTTAAACTACTGCTAACAAATGCTAGCACTTTCTTTATGGCTTTAATTTCCTTAGAGCAGCAAACCTTGTGTATCCAGGGAATGTATACAAGAGTACTACAAAAGTACGTGGGGAAATAGAATTAAAAGATAGTATGAGTCTTTGCATGAACTTTTTGGAGCACCCACACACTTCCCTTCCACTACAGCCTATACATTGTCGTCCACATACATCCACGCCATTGACACACAGACACACACTAACTCTTTCTTGTATGCCAAGAATCTGTTTAAGAGAAACTCAACCTTCTGTGTCTTAAACAGACTGTCAGTACTAAAGATGACGATAGATCTAAATATAAGAACTTAGTACTTGAACTATGACATATTTGCAATCTCATACATTTGTCCAAGGAATCTGCACCTTCCTGTTTGTAACATTTTTCTCAGACCCCAGAAATATGAGTATGTTAAAGAGGATATTCTTCTCTAATATATGTCATATTCTCTTTGAGATAATTTCTAAAACAATACCTTCTTGTGCTGTTGGGGAAAAAATAGTGTAAGGGGGAGACACTCTTATTAATGCAAAAAAGCAGACTTTATATGCCAAGAACATAGACATTCTTTATAGGTGGGGAAAGGAGGGGGTTGCTAAGAAGACCGGATGCAAGGAAGTAGCACCATGCCTCTGTGTTTAAAGCAAATATTTGTTTCTCCTAAGACAGAGCAGCCATCCCCAGAGCAGCCCGCCTGGCAAGAGCAGGACTGGAAGGGCAGAACTCATCTTTTATGGAAGTCAGATAAATTTCATGCTCTTTAACATCGACTCTGACTGCAGGCCTTTCGCTGCAGTCTGGCTCCTTCCCCAGTGGGAACAAAAAAGAAGTGATTTAAGTCCCTCAGTAATAGGCAGCAGGAAGCAATGGTCTTGGCGTCTTCTACAGAGGCAGAGAGAGAGTCCTTTAACAAGACTTGTGAGAGTTCTTTGAAGAAAAGAAGTTAAGACTCGAAGGGCTGGTAGAGGTCTCTGGTAACATTTGTTCATTTCCTCTACTTTGTACGGCTTCTTTGACTTCTTGGACTAGCATCACCCTCTTCATTAAAATGTTCCCGATAAAAACAGGAGAGTGAAGTTGAGCTCCTAGCTGGGGCCAGGATTTACTGTGCTCTACTGTGAGTAGGAGTGTTTAGAAGTTGACTTTTATAAGGCATTTAAATTGATTCCAATGATAACTAAATCTAGTGTGTGTGTGTGTGTGAGATAGAGAGAGACAGAGAAGGAAAGAGACAGAGAAGAGATACACACACAGACATAATGACAGAGAACATACATGAGTGAGTGAATGAGTGAATACATACAGGAAAGAATATTTTCTGTATGCTAGGTGGACTGGAATTTTGGATGCCCAGAATAGCCCTTGCCTGAGTCCAGTGAGCTGGCTAAATCTTCCCCCCAACCCACCTCCTCACCCTCAGAACCAAACCACTGTACCTTTCTCTCTCTCTCTCTCTCTTTTTTTTTTTTTTTAAAAAAAGGCTTGCAATCAGTATTCAGACATTCTTATAACTAATAGGATTAGGGGCGTTACAAAGGGATTTGAACAAGATAATTAGTTTACTGCTTAGTCCACAGTGAAGCAAGCAAAATCCTTCTGAGAAAAGACAGACAAAATAGGTCAGAAACTGTGTGGGAAATGAGGTAAGACCTCTCAACGAGGACCCGATCAACTTGAATATTATGAAAGGACTCCAGAGCCTTCATTCATTGCTGCAGACTGCTTGCCTTTTTCTTTTCCTTTTCCTTTTTTTCTTTTTTTTAACTTGGCCACCAGAGGTGTGAAGTAAAGTGACTTACTTAATTTTAGAGTTAATGGGTGTTGTTCCTGGACCTGAGTATTCCATTCCGAGTGCATAAATGCTGCCTTCAAACTCTTTCTCACAACTTGGCATAAAAAAAAGTGTTTTGGAAAATCTGAAGAGCTCTTATCGGGCATTTTATAAGCTGTTAAAAATTATACAATCAGGAGAACTCGTAAAAAAAACTTTGATTTTCTCGAATAGATTCATTACTTTAATTGCAAAAAAAAAAAAAAAAAATCCTGCAAACAGTAATGTGAGGGGTGTATTCTATGCCTAATTAAAGTTCTTACCTAAGTATCTGTGCTCTAATTTGCAGTTTTTACTATGGTAGAATAAGCTTAAGAAGAGCCATTTGATTGAAAAAAAAATTCACAAAGAGTAATTTTTTTCTCTTCATAGCCATAGTGAATTTTCCCACCTTGTCCCCAACCTCCTAAAATCTGATGTTATCAACTGTATTATTACTATCTGTGAGTTGAAGTATGCTTCCAAAAGCATGCTAGAAAAAAATATCTTCAGAGTATCTGTGTGTATGTGGATACCTATACTTTATTTAGTTAGCTTCTGAATCTTACAGCAACCACCACATCAAAGCCACCAGGAGCTGTTAGAAAGCCTCTTGGCCTGGCTTTAGCACTGTGTTGACTTAAGCCTGGCAGAGGGAACAGCAGGCATTTCTGCCTCATATAGTATCCAGTGGCTTTACAGAGTGGATCTTTCATTATCTATAGGTGAAAGAAGGTTAACTGACAAAAGAACTTGTTAGACAAGGAAAGCAATTAACCCCCCAAATAACATATTGTTAAAATATGACATACTTTAAAAAGCCCAAATGTATGTTTTCATAATCCCAGAATCTGGTTTCTTTCTTCCACTGAGAAGGTAGACTGCAGAGTTGGGCAGAATACATTGTGTATTCTTTTCATGTCACAATAAAATGTCATGTTATTTTCCTTCTTCAAATATATGAAGCTATTTTTTCCGTTGCATCCTGAGTCCATGGTTTAGTTTTAGGATACAATTTGAAATTAACTTCGTAAAAAAAAGGAGAGTAGTGTAATGCAGGGCCGTTTTTAATGGTTGGATCAGTTACTCCCTGAACAAGGGTGCCCACCCGGGTTCTTAATTCCTGCTTTACTCTGCTGGGAAAACTGCCTTTGTGATTTATCTGCAATATAGCTCCATCTTTCTAATTAACTCGAAGATGCTCTGTTTATTATGCCACATTTTAAGTGATTAGTATTCATTGTAATTATTATGAGTGACACATGTGTTCAGAGGGTAAACTTCCACAAATGAGTAATTCTGACTCCAAATCATTATATTAATAGAGGGTTTCAGGTAAATGTTTTCTTAAGCTTCACTTAGTAAGGACTGAAGACATCAAATGCTATCTAAAATTTAAATTGAGTTAAAATGTTCTAGACTGTCTTGTGGTTAAGACCCTATGTTTTGGACTTGGAGAAATAGCAGCATGCATAACAGAGTTCCTGAGTTCCAGGGGATTGCCATCTGGAGAGTCGAATATTAACCCTAAAGGAACGATGCAGTGCAGGCTGAGATGCATGCATGCAAAGGGAAAATGGGGGAAGGCACGGCTCTGAAGGAAAAGATATTGCAGGATAATTGTACTTCACTGTTAAAATAAGAAAAGAGACTTATAGCTGGAGGTGGATGGGTAGGAGCCTTGGGGAAAAGTTGTGGGATGGTGGGGGAGGCATGTTAAGTAAACAGTCGGGCTGGATCACAGATGTATGGAAACTGGTGGGATGTAAGTAGAAAAGTAGGTAGAAGCTTTGATCAGGGGGCTGAGGAGTAGAGATTTGAATGAATAAATTAAAGCTAGAAAGTATGTTTAGGAAGCTGATATTATAGTACAGGTGAAAATTGATAAGCCTTGATCAAAAAAAATGATGATAAAAATGGAAAGAAGTGTACAGAAGCAAGGTGCATCACAAAGTCATCTATATGCTAAAAATTGAGAACATATGACTTATAGAACTGTCTCCCACATATTTGATTACTGCACAATAACATATTTATTATTAATTATCCTTAGAATTATTAACTTTAATTGTTGTCTGATAGTATTGAACTATAATCTATATATCCTATCCTCTGTTATCATATATTTAGCTTGTGTTATAATTTGTTTAATAAAAGTGCTTTGAAGAACACATTTGCTTATAAAAATTTTGGCAAGATTGATCATTATTTTCTTGGGCTACATTCCTGAGACCCTTCATTCATTATTTCACTCATTACTTGTGAGAAAGTTCTATGTGTGCAGCGTTTTGCTAGGGAATGGATTACAAATTCTCTCTGGGGTCTAGAGGGTTAGAATTTCTAGCTGGTATGAAAACCAGTCGTCCATGCACATGACAGATATTGATCGATTCCTGAATTTAGGGCACTGTCCTGCACTCTGCTGGGAGAAAAGATGAAAAGCATATGGTCCTGACCTCAAAGAGTTTGCAGTTTAGTAGGACTGTACAGTTTAGTCGCAAAATAAGCATGGCTCAAATAATAAATGCTTAAGACTTCAGAGGTTAGGACTACAAAAATGTCTTTAAATGAGTGTAGTTCAAAGAATAATTTTGTAAGATTTTAGGAGAAGGGACTAAACTTCATAGACTAGTGTGGCTGGAACCTGAACTGGGTCTGCAAAAAATAAAGACATGCTTTCATTTAGTGCAGGACAGGGAGAAGGATATTTCATATGAGAAGAACTTGAATAAAATCTTAGACAAGAGCCTCATAGTTTTTCATTTGAATAATAAGGTGTTGACTCTAACTGTATCAGAGCATTCCTAATGAAGCCATAGGTTTAAACAAATAGGTAAAAATGGGTTGTGACATACCGAGAAGGTCAAGCTAAGTGTTAACTTTATTCTGTTATTAAAAGTTGGCCCATATAGATTTTGTGCAGAGAAATTCAATTTTCTGGTCATTTGTAGGATGGCTAGGAGGAAAGGAGGAAGAGAAGTAAAAAACTGCAGAGTAGCCAAGTACAAGGGGGATTTAACAAAGATCTGGACTATAGAGTGAATTGGAGAGTTGAATGCAAGATAGGAGTTTGGAATCAGTGAGTGAACGGACTGATGGCTATTGGGTGCCTGCTGTCTGCCAAGCTGTGTGCCATGTTTCTTACAGTGTGTAACTCACTGAGTTGAATTTAGTCTTCTTTGTTAGCTTGGAACCTTCTTGATCATAATAAACATTCAAAAGATAAAAGTCCTGATGTTGTAAGACTTCAGGTAAATACAGTCATCCCTCGTATCTATGAGTGATTGGTTCCAGGACCTCTCCGGATACCAAAATCCACAGATGCTCAAGTATTGTGTAGTAATGAAGATGGTGTAGTATTTGCTTGTAACCTACACACATCCTGCTGTATACTTTAAATCATCTCTAAATTACTTATAATTCCTAGTACAGTGTAAATGCTATGTAAGCAGTTGTTATACTGTGTTGTTTAGGGAATAATGACAAGAAAAATAGTCTGTAAGTGTTCAGTACAGATGCAATTTTTTTTCCCAAATATTTTCAATTTGTGGCCACAGATGCAAAACCCACAGATACGGAGGGCTAACTGTGGATTATTAGGAGTAACCACATTCTAGAGTAAAAGATTAAGAATCAAATGAACCAAATGATCCTCCTGCACAAAGCATTCATTATCTTCCTCAAAGTCACATCACCTCTTTGAACATACGATCTAAGTAAAAATTATGTGACTGTTAGGCAAACAGTACTTCAATAGTCGTACCTGGCCCCCTTTCCTCTCTCGTATTTCCATCACTATGCCCCTTCTATGTGGAAAATCTGGAGTCCTCTCATGTGAGGCCCATCAGGTCATGTTTTTTATGGAATTTCCTGGATTCTGGGATACTCTGAACCTCGAGACCACGGCAATGTGAAATCTGAAAATATCTAACTCAATATTGAGAGGGCTTGCTCACTGGAAAATATGGCACTCCTTTTCTCAATATTTGTCTTTTGATTTTATCCACATGAAATATCACATTAATTCGTATCACTCGTTTAGATCAGGGATCTGCAGACCACAGCCTACAAGCAAAATCCTGCCCTTTGCTCAGTTTTGTAAGTAAAGTTTAATTGGAACACAGCCATGACTATTCCTTTATGCATAGTCTATGGCTGCTTTCATGCTACAGCCACAGAGTGGAGTAGATCTACAGAGACCGTGTATGGCTTGCAAAGCCTAAAATATTTACTGCCTGTTCCTCTACAGAAAAAGTTTGCTAACCCCTGGTGTAGATGCCAGATAACTTTGTTGCACTCTGTTGGTCATGGTCAGCAGTATGTAAGTTGATAAAAAACAGCCTCCTTTGTAAAACTGAATAAAGTCTAAAAATGAGAGAGAATGGAAAATGAAAACTGTTAAATCACTATGGAGTTAGTTACAGGGATTAATGAGATAACGTGTAAAATATTTAGAAAATTGCCTGGAATGCAGTAAGCATTTAATAAATGTTAACATTTTTGTCCCATTTGCTTACTGATCTCATGCAGTCTCCTGGCCTTAAACTGTGAAATGACTCCCAAATTTATATCTCCAGCCAGGACCTGCTCTCCAAAACCCAGACTCATATCCCACTGCCTGCCCTCCATCAACATTTGGATGTCTGCTAGACAGACTCTCCATCTTAACATGTGTAAAACCGAGTTCCTGGTCCTGCCTCCCAAACCAACTTTTCCTGCAGATTTTCCTTCCCATTAATGGCATTTTCTACTTGGTCAAAAATCAAGAAGTCATCCCTGACTCTTTTTTATCTCATACCCCATATCCAGTCCTGAAGCAAGTCCCGATAGTTCTACATTCAACATACATCCAGAATCTTAGCATTTCTCATCATCTCCATTGCCTGGCCCAAGCTACCTACAAAACTCACCCAGTTTTTGGGATTAACCTCCTAATGGGTCATTTTGCTTCAGCTTTACCTCCCTTCCTGTGATTCTCCTGGGACCCTGATTAAAACATGAGCTAGACCATGTCACTCCCTCTGCTCATGACCTTGCAATGGCCTGGTGGCTCCAACACCAGTCCCTACCTTCTCTTGGCTCCTACAGTCTCTCTGACTTCATCTCCACTTTCACCTCTTACCGTTTTCACTTCCCCCACTCTGCTCGGCAACACTTGTCTCCTTCCTGTTATCACAATACGTCACCGTCACCGTCAGGAGTACTTCCACCCAGCGCCTTTGTGCTCACCGTTCTCTGTCTGGAATAGTCTTCCCCCAGTTACCTAAGTGCCTCACTACCTCCTTCATGAAGTTTATAAGCCTTTTTCCAGATGTTATCAATGCTGACAAGCCTATATAAAATTTTATTCCCTAAACCCCTTACTTCATATTCCCTTCCCTGCTTTATTTTCCTCCATAGAGTTTATCATCCGACAGACTATGTTTACTTATCTGCTCTTGTCTGTTTTCTCTCCCTAGAATGTTAGCTCTGTAAGGAGATGTCTTAGCTATTTCCCCAGAAATTACAGCAGGGATCTGCATATAAAAAGTGCTGGATAAATATTTGTCGGATGGACTATTATTTTCTTTGTCTTCTTCAAGGCTGCCATTTATTCAGCACACATGTTTCAGACAGAGTGCTGAGGCACCATTTCTATCTTACAGATAAGGTTTATAAAGGTGAAATGACTTGTTCTAAGCCGCTGTACTAGTTTGGTAGGGCTGCAATAACGTAGTATGACAAACTGGGTGGTTTAAACAACAGAAATATACTTTCTCTCAGTTCTGGAGGCTGAAGTACCTGATCAAGGTGTCGGCAGGGTTGGTTCCTTCTGAGGGCCTGGAAGAAAAATCTGTCTGCTCCCTCTTTCCTAGCTTCTCATGGTTTGCTGGCAGTCCTTAGTGTCCCTTGACTTACAGAAGAATCATTCCAGTTTCTGCCTTCCTCTTTGTATGGCCTTCTCCCTGTGGCATCTGTCTCTGTGTCCAAATGACCCCCTTTCGTAATCATATTGGAATAGGGCCCACCCTAATGACCTTATTTGAACTTGATTACCTTTGTAAAGATCCTGTTTCCAAATAAGGTCACATTCTGAGGTACAAGGGATGAGCACATGAGCAGGTCAGCATATGAGTTGGGGTGGGGAGAGGGTAGAGTTCATCTCCTAACAGCCAGAAGCTATTCATTTCATTAATGGTAAGATTGTAAGTTACACTTGGATTCCAAAGCTCACAATGTACTAATATCTAAATTCATGGATGGATTTATTAATATGTATTAAGTGCCTATTTATGCTGTGGATTCTGTTAGGAAGTGTAGGTAAATGGAGTTCAGCCCCGGCCCTTGAGGAACTCACCATATAGCAAGAGAGAGACATCATAAAGTTAAAACCTATGACTTAAAAGCACCCAGAGAGCAACTCATTTGCCGTTTTTGATTATATAAAGCTTTCCATCTACTAGGTTTATTTTGCCAAAGCCTTCTAATGAAATAGTTTCACCACTTAATTTAATTTTCAGTGGCGTTGCCAGAAGTGTAATTAATTGTTAAAAGTTCCAACTATGAAATCTTGCTTTGGAAAGCAGTCTGCCATATCTTTATATACCATTAAATTCGATCATATGCTTGTCGTCCTGGCAGAACATCTTGATATACTTGAAGAAACATAGTAGGGGAATTAAAAAATATATTGTCAGTACTACACTGTAGGGTTTCCAAATACAAATGTTAGCTTGATTGGGTTATGCTGATCCATCATAAGGTTGCATCTCCCTGGAGTTGAAACTACATCTGAGCTTGGCAGGGATGCATCATCACCAGTAAGAGTGGGGACCATGTGTCAGTCTCCCAAACAAGATATATGGTCTTGTGTACCATTAGGATTGGATATGCTTATGTTGCAGACTTTAAATCAATTTCAGAAACCTCTCTACAGATGTTGATTGCTGCAGGTCTGTAAATAGAATAATATATTGTGAACTTCAGCTGATGTATACAGCCTAAAAAATGCTGAAATATGGGGCAATAGAAAACAACACAAAGAATAAAAAAGAGACAACTCAAAATTTGCTGAAATAATCTCATCTGTTTTGTAACATCCTTTAAATAAAATTACCTTGCAATTTGATGTCACTATTTTCTCAGATCAACACAGAATCTTAGTGATTTTTAAATTCTAGAAGTTTCTTTTGTAGCCCTTATTATATAATATGGATTGTATTTATTTGTAAAATGTGATATTGAGATAGTTTTTATTTCCTAAATATCCAACTAAGAAGTATTTAATTATTCTCTAATATTTGGGAGTGGGATGGGCATAATTTTTAACAGATTCACCAGGGAAGGAGTTAGCATGCCCAAACAGAACCAGGCCTTTAGAAAGCATTCTAGCTTCTCTGCATATTCTGAGCATGAGATTTTCCTTGAAGTTAAAACTACCTCCACTCCCTACTAAAATAGCTTTGTGTTACCAAGACTTTTTACACTGAACCACAACAGGATTAGTTGAAAATGGCTGAAGCCTTCATATTTAAAAAACAACAAAAAAAATCCCTTCATAGCAAACTTTTAACAAAAAAAAAATGTGATTTTAATATTTACTCTATATCCCCCCTCAACTAGGAACTGGTGAAAACCTATGGTGTGACAGAGGATTCTATGTTCTGGTCCAGTTTAGATCCTCTTCTTTTACCACCTGGATTTTATGTTATTCACTGATACATTTTTTTTTTACTCATACATTTCATGCCTCATGTAGGGGCAACCATTTTCTTACATCAGGTCTTTATACCACTGGCAAAAAATTTTCAGTCTGTTGCTTAAATTTGCTTCAAAAACACAATTTTAGTGCAGCCAACAGTTTGTCTAAGTTAGCTTGTTTGTGCCAATATGGATTTGCTGCAAAATAATAACTATACTGGTAATTGAGGAACATATTCCCTTATCTAAACTTACTCTCTCTTCCACACCCCCACCTTGTGCAAAAATCCACACACACATATACAGAATATACAGACACATACCCATAGTCAGTACGCTTTCTTTCTCTCTGAGTTAAAGGTGTTAAACCCCTTGGAGTTTGCTTGGAAGAGAGTAACTTCTGAGCTGCAGAATAGCTTTTTAAAAGTGTGTCCTACCTGCTTACACGTCAAACTGTGATAATTCCCTGGTAGATTATCAAACATTCTACCTACTCTACAACAGCCTAGAGCTTTACTCTTTAACCATTTTATTCCCACTCTGCAAGGTCTATAAATGTTTTGTTGAGAACATTCCTTATGTAATTATGACATACTTTAGCCTAGTCAGAGCACAATCCATATCTTAAAAAATAATAATTTTGATAAAACAAGAATATAATAACATGACAGCAAAATAAATTGTTTCATCAAGGTATGCATAGATTGCTATTTGAGAACAGAGGAAAAAATACAAATGTTATAGTTGGGGGTGGGCAAGGAAAATGGTTGGGGAAAGGCAAACTGGGTCAGATAGGGTCTTAATGGGTTTGTGGTTCTTCATCAATAAATAAAGGAAGTTTATGTAGGAGAGGGGCAGGTGTACAAGGCAGAGTGCACACAGACACCCAGCCAAATGGAGGGAGGCAGAGTGTGTTTAGAAAAGGGAACCAGCTTCACGAAGGACATGGACCTTGAGGAGGTCTGATGTGAAACTGGGAAAGAGGCAAAATGACATTTTGTAGACTTCGAAAGCTCTGCAGTGTAGGAATGAGGTGATCACATTTGTGTTTTCAAAAGTTAGTTATAGAGAGGATGAGGGGGAGAGGGCATGGACTAGAAGCAGAGTTTTCATGTTCAGTGTGAGATTTATCTTGAACTAACTCCACGGAATCTTTCTTTCACTTGAAACAATGGCTAAAGTTTTCATGTCTACTTAATATTTTTCTAGAGAGTGTTTAGCTGTGTTATGGATTAAGAGTTTTGCAGATGACAGAGACAGCTAAGAAAAATAAATGAAAGTGAAAGTTTTGTTAATAGCATATTGAAGTAGAAAAAGGCTACTTTTCCTTGCTCCAGTAGCTTAAAAGTGACTAGAGGAAGTCAGATGAATACGAATCTTAGAATTGAATAGGATTTTGTTTTTCATAGGTCATATCATGTCTGGTAAATCTCCAAGTTCTTTGTGGCAATATTTCAGGGAATGCAGTGACATTTTCGGCATATACTGCTCCCATTAGTTGTGCGTGCACACACACAGCTTTGGTGATTAGAAATCTTTTATTAAAAGATGAAGTCTTGGGTAGGGCACAAAGGATTCACTTTGGTCTTTTCTAAAAAGGCTACTGAAATTTTGACTCACATTTTACTGTGTGGAGACACAAACAGATTTGATTTAATTTCTTTCCACATGAGAAATAGCTACCTTCTTAGAACAGGCTTAAAATATTTCTCTAGGACAGAACCTTGAGGACTAGAAGTTCAAGAGATCAGTGCTTTAGGGGACAGGGCGTGGAAATGATACATTTTCTCATAAACTTTAAATGCATTTTGGCCCAACCTGATAACTTTTAGCTCAAGGCTCTTGAGAGCATCATTCATTCATTCATCACAAATTTATTGAACCATAGCTGAACTATCAAGTCACCAGCTATTGGCAAATAAGGAGAAAATCTAAAAAAACAAACTAAAAATGTAGCAAATATGTATTGAGCCCTTATTGTGTACCAGGCAGCATTAGGTGCTAGAAGTATTTAGGTTATCCTGGAATATTTGAA
The DNA here is from genome assembly GCF_000696425.1 of Galeopterus variegatus. NCBI lineage: Eukaryota > Metazoa > Chordata > Mammalia > Dermoptera > Cynocephalidae > Galeopterus > Galeopterus variegatus. The sequence goes on along the minus strand of NW_007727341.1, from coordinate 670,192 downwards.
GGTAATTGAATACTTGAAAGTAAATGAGATAATTTAATAACCCCTGAAGAGCCTCATCCCCTAATGGTTTTCCTGGAGAAGAGGCATAAAATGTGAGATTGTGATAGAGAAATCAGCGTGGGAAGAGAATCAGAAGACAAAAAACGTCAAAATGTCAGATGCTGGATTGAAGAGTCTGTTGGTTTGTCAGTGACAATACCATGTGACTACTAAGGAGAAAAGGAATGCTAGTTGAACTCATGCTGGAAGAAGTTTGTATACACACAAAGGATGTTACCCTTGGAGATCAGGGGACCCCAGACAAGGATTACAGTGGGTATTAATACCTATCAGTGTGGAAGGGAAAGGGAAGGAGGGTTCTCCCAGAGGGCTTCCATTCTTCTGAGTGAATTAGAAGACAGACTTATTTTCCTAATCTCAGGAAGCTAAGCATAGGGTGAGAAGCTTGAAGAGAATGATAAAGTGAACCATTGCTACCAATTGCCATGTGGCAAACGACAAAGACCAAAATCGGCTCATGTAGGGAGGATTAACGGGGACCCAGCTGAAGGTGAAACCCCTAATGTGTAATAACGTTATTATCGTGTTTTATTATTATTCTCCTATTTTTCTAAAAGATGTTTCAGAAAAACAATTCAACTTAATTGGTATTCAAACTCAACCGTCTTGTGTGTTTTACTGCAGTTGCAATAGCTTGCCCAGCAGGTGGAGTTTTTTGTCTCCAGGCTCCGGAGTCACACACATCTGTGTTAGAATTCTGGCATAAGCTGTGACTTGGGAGGGGTCATCAACTGTAAATGGAGAATACTTTGACCACATCACAGTATTCTTTTTTAGAATTAGCAATGAGGTAGCAGTGCATAGCCCAGCATAGTACCAGTGCAATAGATGCAATTGCTGTTGCCACTCGTTTTTAATAATATAATGCTTGCTTTTTAATTTCATTTTTAAGAGAAAAATTCTTTAAAGTTTCTCAGTCTGCCAATTTCTCAATTCTTCACCTCTGCCCTCCGCTGCATTCTAACCCCATTTAAGTGTCTGGTCCACCTACTCCACGAAGCTTTCCTTAGTCCTGCAGGGCCACTGATCTTCCCGTGCGCTTCCCAGTGTCTTTGTCTCTGTTATATACTTTGAGACTCAGTTGTGTTCTGTCTAAATGCCCTAATCATACGTTCTCTGTATATACAATAGTATCAGACATTTTATTTGGACACAAACTAAGTGTCTTCTCAATATCTTATGCATCAAGCAGAGCTGCAGTGGGAGCGATTCAGCAGAGCCCTGGCTGCACTGATCAGGGCCGTCCTGCCAACAATCATGTCAGTGTCTGCCGTTCCCCTCTCCCTCTCCTGGTCATTAATGCAGAGAGCTCTGTACCCAACCCTGTTATTAAATTATCTGCTATGAAAATGATAAATTGGTTTCTGCTTCAGTAATCCAGTGTGCTTGAAGACTACTCTTTCCAGAATCTTGTTTTTATATGAATGTGTTACCTCAAAAGGGGAAATCACTATTTTTGTTATGAATTTTGAGCCATTTAAAAAGTTAATTTAAAGAATCTTTTAAAATTAAATGCATTACCACAAGTAACAATGATAGGGATGCTCATTAAAGAACATGTTTAAAAGAATATATGGCAAATCGGAAAACTGAAAGAGACTTATGCCACATCCTCTTGTTTAGACATTGCCAGTTCTCACCCGGGGTATCAGCTCATGCTGTAACCAGGCTTGCTCAGTGTTTGCTGTTATTCCTTGAGCCGCAGCAGACTTTAGTACAGGGTATTTATTAGGGTCCTGCGTGTACTTCAACCATCTGATATAAACATGTCTATGATCTTGTGGGTGTGCACATGTATACTTTTCCAGAAAAAGGTCCACAGATTTTGTCAGAGCTTTCAAGGGTTCTAAGTTCCCTTTTCTCTCATAAAATATAATAATCACTGCTGTCATGGAAAGGACTTTTCAGTTCTATAAAATTAGGCTCATATAAGTTCTACCACTTATTAGTTTTGCAGCCTTGGATAAGTGAAGTGACTCCCTAACCTAGATTTCCTCACGAGTTCCCTAAGGATGTCAAAGTGGGCCGAGTGAGGCAAAGTGTGTGAGGTCCCGGCCCACAGTGACTGCCTAATAAATGTTTTCAAGACTTCTTCCTACTTGTCTAAAAGTCATCATTCCTATCATAGTGTTATTCTGTTTTCTCTTGTTCATTCTCCATTGGAGAGAGAAAGCAGCTGCTCGAATCTGTGTGCACAACAACTGTCTGTGTGCTTAAGGACTTAAGCATATCCCTGCCTCCTCTACTGCGGGTTAATTCCTTTGACCCTTCTTCGAAGACAGTTGTCAGATGGGAATTTTCTCAGTGGTTTGCCCACTTAAGACAGTATGTCTCTGGAGGCAAGTGGTTGAAGGGGAAAGCCGGATATAGTTAATAGCAGAGCTCGGCCATGAACTCGGTTTCTTCTCTTTTTCCATGGAAGCCCAGATTGTCTCTGCTTTTCAGTAAAAGAAAGGGTCGACTGACTCGGTGTGATGTTACATGGTTCCCATCAGTCCTGAACACCACTTCCACCTAGCAGTGGGGAGTGAGTCTGAGGAATCGCCACGGTTTAAAGGATAGATAATGAAGAAGAAAGATCAAAACAGCAATAAGGGAAAATGTTTGAAATCGTATGCAGGATTTCCAGTGAGTCTGGAGCCAAGAAAGCCTAAAATTGGTATTTAAGATGAACCTTGTAGATATCTCTTTCCATACTATCTGAAATGAATCAGGCAACTTTTAAAAGCATGGACTTTACAATTTCAGAATTGCAAATAAGAAGAATTTAAAAAATGCATCATTTTTAAATAAAAAGGTACATACGAAAAGCCCCTTTATGTGTTTATTTGCTCAAATATTTAACTAAATTTCAGATGCATATTGTATATTGTAATATTTTACAATTCTAAGTTTAAGACCAACTATTCACATTATTAGCTGTATGTACAGAGAGAGAATAGACAACTCTGCCTTAATTAGATGATGTTCTGAAACACCAATGTATACCCCACTCCTCTTTGTTGTATCAAATGAGATAATGTATGTGAAATTGTCTTATGATTCTAGTTTGGGATCTAATTGTTAATATTTTTCCAGACAAAGGCAGCAGAGAGAGTTAGGGGTGGTACCTAGGAGTCCATACAATATAGAGATTGTGAGCAGGACAGAAATGTCACAGCAGAGTAGCCCTGATGAATGTCTGCCTAAAGGGGGTGGCTTTTTTTTTTTTTCCTTTTTGTCTTTTTTCGTGACCGGCAACGGATCGCAACCGGCAATGGATCGCAACCCTCGACGTTGCCCCGCACCTCGCTCAGCCAGTGAGCGGGAACCGGTCTGTATGTGGGATTCTCTGGAAGGCCATCCTTCCTACAGACAACATCAACCCTCCTTCCTTGTTAGTCACACATTATCCACAAGATTCTGCCTTCCTATGACAATAAAAAACCCTAAATCTCTTGGCAACAACTTTCAAGCCCAACAGTTTTCCTTGTCAAATGGGAAGCAAGCAGTCTGTGAGCAGCCAGGATGGACAATGAGGGATTTGTGCATCTGGTAAGCAAGAGAGAAGGGGTCAAGCAGCTTTATTTCAAAACACTCCATTTTTAAAAGTCAATTCAGGGTTATATTTATGATAACATTGCTCACATTTGAATTCCAACAGCCTTTCTGGATGTTGGGAGAAAAAGGTGAAGTTATTTAAGTAAAAGATTCTTCTAGGAAAGTCTTTTATATCCTGTGTTTCCTGGAAGGAAATGGGTTGCACGCTTCTGGGGATGCCAATAGGCTGCAGCCTTTCTGCACAACAGGGGAAATAGCGAATAAGAGTTTCAGTATCTTTGTTTGCCAGGGCCTGGCTAGACTGAGAAATGATGTTTCTGAAAAATGTAAAACCCAAAAGAGCCTCTCTCTCCTCATCTTTCTCTCCCTCCTTTCCTTCTGCCCGTCCTCCCTCCCTCCCTCCTCCCTCCCTCTCTCTCTCTCTCTCTCTCTCTCTCTCTCTCTCTCTCACACACACACACACACACACACATACACACAATAAAGTATAAAATGAACTCAGAATTAATTAATTTGTGACAGCAATAAAGAGAGAATCGTGGGGTTTTTCAGCCAATTTACTCACTGACCATTTGAAGAGGAAGAAGGCAATGGGAAGGAAGTATTAGAGGAATTCACAGATGTTTCTCAATGGGGAGATTTTAAGAGTGAATCTGAAATAGAAAAAATTGGTCAAAAGGAAATGGAAATGTCATAGGCTGGGGTTGTGCAAGCCTGTATGCACACAAGTAACACCTGGAGCCCAAAAAGTACACGGGTAACTCTGTGTTTGTCTGCTTCACTTGCCATTCATTGTCTTTCTGAAAGACTTAAGAAATATATCTATTGCCTAATCTTTCAAAAATATTAACCGGTATCAATTAGCTAATAATGCATTAGTTTAGAGGTACTAAAAATACTGATTGTTTATTTAAGAGTCTGCACTTTTATGTTACCCAATGGCCACAGTTGTTTAAAATATCCCAAAGTATGATTTTTACGATTATTTTCACTTAAGGGGTGAAGTGAAAAGAATATTCCAACCATTTCTAGAAGGGCTTTCAGTTTTGATTTGTGTACTGAATTTTGAAGGTTCATTGTTTTTCTTGAAAATTACTCATTTGCTGTTCTTAATTGTTATTATTCTAATACTTTAATATGAAATATATTGAATTATTGTTTTTATTATTATACTAATAATAGCAATTAAAATCAATTAAAGTAATTGCTTTTACATAAAATAACTATTTTCACTATGAAAATAATGATAATCTATATGCCCAGGGACTGAATGAAATCCAGGTTGGCGCATTTGGAGACTTAGTTTTGTTCATTTATTCTTATTATTTTATTTACTGGGAAACTTCATCCTGGGGGAATTGTTGTATATTTTCATTCAGTCAGATTCCTTAAAACCCAGAAATAATGTATAGCTTTTGTTTTATTGCATTGTTTTCTAATCTACATAGAGAAAACTTTTTTTTATTTTGATTTACTTAAGAAGAAGAAAACAGAACATCAATAGTATTAACTAGACTAAGGAATTAAAAATAACCAATAATTAGAATCTAGAAACATTATAGAGGTATGAAAGCCAGAGTACTTAAATTGAAAACTAAAACTATTGAAGGAATTTAATTGAAAACTGTTGCTAAACAAATTAAAATACATCATGGAACCCACTGGTATGATTTCAGGATTAGTAGTTCATTGCTTTTGTCGGGATACCTGAAAACATAATTTGAAACATCTGTCCATCCAGGAGTATAGTCAGTAACTGAGAACCTGTAGTCATTTCTTCAGTGTCATCAACTTTAGTTTCCTGGGCAAAGGAAAAGTACCTTTGATAATGTCAACATAGAGCTGAGTAACTTTGAATCTTCATTTTTTTTTGCTGCTGCTTTGATCTCTAGCAGACCATTAAAGAATCACGCCCACCTCTTTCTCTTCATACCTTAAATGAAATCAGTGTTGCTGACCCTCTCTAATGGTGTGACAAGAAGGAATATAAAACCCCATAGAAACTTCCCAAACCATGTGGACACCTTATGGTTTGGGGCTGCAATTTATTCAATAGGACATTAAAAACAGAGCATCCCCAGTTTTTCTTATATTGGAGCTTTATATTTTAAGCCACATTTTAAATATTTGCAGTTCAATTCCATTTTTATTCCACCTGAATTTCTTATGGTGTGTTACTCCAATATCAGAAAAAGCCAATTATAACAACCATTGAAGTAGAAGGGAACCTGGAAATGTTACCTTATCTATACCTTTACCTACTGCCAGAGAACAAGAGAGTTAACTCCAAAGGGAGAAGACCATATCCTATTTTTAAATATCTACTCTACTGAAAAACTTCATCTAGCTATATTTCTGATGAAGGAAAATTTTGACCTGAGTAGGTATACTAATTTTAGCTACATAAATTATATAGAGAGAAATTTTTTTAGTCTCTTCTAATTCTAGCCAGCTTCTCTGTGAGTCAAAATACTACGAAGAATTGCATTAAGATATGTGTGCATTAGCCATATTTGGAAAAGCCATAGTGTAAATCTAACATCTGATTAGAAATTATACTCCTTTCTTTATAACACAATGAAAGTTACACGGTGGTACTTCACAATTATGATTTGGTCAGTCCCACCATCTGAATCCATATTTAGGGGGGAAAGTTAACATGAGTAACAAAATAAAAAGAAAAAGGGAGACCCAGTATTTGTCTCAGAATAATCTATTCTTAAGAAAAAAAAAAAAAAACTACAATATGCAAATTCAGCCAAATCAGGAGAATAAGAACTTGAGAATATGCAGGTTTGGGGGTGTATATAGTTGTTAAACCTCCACAGGAGGATTTTATTTTTCTTTGACATTATGTCCCCCAGCTGCCCTAGCCAGGGACATAGGTCACTGCTGTCCTCACAGTTCTGGCTCTGCGGCTGTCAGCCGTCATGAAATCACTACCTCTCTGTTACACCTTCCTGAAGTTCGTTCCACTGTTAATAGCTGTCACTCAGTCCCACTTACCGATCTGACCAATGCAACTTTCTCTGTGAGAAATAAGTCAAAAGCCTACATTTATTTCCCCTTCAATGTTAAGGTTATGATTTCTTTGGAATTAATCCACTGACTTTTTTTTTTTTTTCCGAATCTTACTTCAGACATTGTTTCCTTTACAGATGGCTCCTTTGTTCCCTCTAAGGCAGCTAAAAGAAATACTACCGGTCAGAAAAGGATATATTGCATTTTGTTAAGGTGTACAAAATTTTCCAAAGTCTTGTAAAGTAAAACCTATTCATACTGTGTAGTTTAATTTCCTACTAATACACACATAAACAGCATGTATGTATTGGAATTATTTTATCAATGAATATTCCTCACAAGGATAGACTGAGCCTGGAAACTATACTCAAAGGTGAGCTTTGAATCTGCTGGGGTTAATTATCTATGTAGAATGGCTAAGTATAGTTTGTGTATTTATCATTTTACACAGTACCTTTGTAGCAAATTGATTTAAGTGCCTTTTTGGAACAGTTGTTGGGCAGAATTGATTTGGTGGCCAGTAGATTGACTTACACAGCAAAATTGTGTCTGAGTTTATTCTGGCATCTAAGCAGAGTTTTCAGCATGTGGATTTGTTGCTAGTGCTGGAGTGCAGTTCTCCATCAATGTAAACTGTGAAATGCTGTGACGTCCATTATTAAAAGAGTTTCAGTAAAGTACGGGGGCAGGGGAGGGAGGTTAAAATACCCATTGATAGCAGGCAAAAAAAAAAAAAAAAGCATTTGAGTGGCAATCAAGATGTTAAAGTAAATTTTATCTCATTGAAATTGTGTAATCTGACATGGCCAAGGTGAAAGTGATGAGAAGTTCTAAGTGCAAAACTTTTCGTGCCACGAGATAGAGAGACAACTGTGCAAAGTGGATGGATATCAATAGTGTATTGAGTGTGCATATTCAATGAATTTGTACTTTCTTTTCATGCAAACTCCAAGAATCTTGCCAAAACCAGGACAAATCCAGTCTGTGTCATTTCAGGTTTAGCTTCCTGAGGGTGGGGCCTCTGTTCTGTTCACTGCTTTTTCCTCCAGTACCTGTTAACAGCTAAGGGCAGGTTCCTTCACCTTTCTAAGCCTCCGTTTTTGAGCTGTGTATTGGAAATACTAATACCTACTTCTGAGTCTTGTGAATTTTTAATATGAAATATGTGTAAAGCAATTAGAACCATGTCTCAGAGTAGAAACACATTCCTACTAAGTACATAAATGAAATAAAATGGACAGTTTAAAAACTGGCTCTGATTCTTCCTCCTTTTGCACAAGTTACTCTTTGGTTTTCTGTATGCCCCACGTTCCTCTCATTTTTCCTCTTAACATAGTCTCTGTCTCTTATTTTGTCTCCCTTGCTGCCTGTCACCTTTCCTCCCTGTCTGCCCTCTTCATTTTTCCTTCTTTGTTATTTTAACTCTGCTCTCAGCCATTTCTTTGATTTTCCATAACATGTTTCATGCTGTCTGCACTATGGCAGTTTCCTTTTTGCCCCAGAACGTGGTGTGCTTGGGAGAGCAGGTAGTTTTGCAGTGAGGAGCACCTTCTGGTTCTGCCTATATCCAGGCCTTTCTGCTGGCAGAGCAGGTGCGGGGGTGATGGTACCGGCTGCCTCTCCCCACGGCCTCCACCCATGAACTCACTAAATTTAGAATCAAGAGTGGCCTTTCAGGTTTCATATCTGTGACTGTCTCTCTTTTACATATAGTTCAAAAATCATGCTATCATGGAACTGTGACTTCAGATCCCCTCAAAATGTCTGCTAGCTGAAATAATCAAGGGTGGGTTTTGCATTTAGTGGAAACANCTTCATTTTTCCTTCTTTGTTATTTTAACTCTGCTCTCAGCCATTTCTTTGATTTTCCATAACATGTTTCATGCTGTCTGCACTATGGCAGTTTCCTTTTTGCCCCAGAACGTGGTGTGCTTGGGAGAGCAGGTAGTTTGCAGTGAGGAGCACCTTCTGGTTCTGCCTATATCCAGGCCTTTCTGCTGGCAGAGCAGGTGCGGGGGTGATGGTACCGGCTGCCTCTCCCCACGGCCTCCACCCATGAACTCACTAAATTTAGAATCAAGAGTGGCCTTTCAGGTTTCATATCTGTGACTGTCTCTCTTTTACATATAGCTCAAAAATCATGCTATCATGGAACTGTGACTTCAGATCCCCTCAAAATGTCTGCTAGCTGAAATAATCAAGGGTGGGTTTTGCATTTAGTGGAAACATTAGTTTAAAATTGCCTTTCAAAAATTATAAAATGGCTTTTTACATTCAGAACATTATGACATGCCCGGATATGGGTTATGAACCTTGTATCCTTTGTAATTTAGAAACTGTATATGATGAATTTAAATTTCCTGAATTTAAAGTGTATTTTAAATTAGCTCAGTGCTTGCTGGGATTGTTTTAAGTATTTATTGATAATGACAGCAATATAATTTGCAAATACTATGCTTAACTGTGAAAAAAGCTTTTCTGTTTTATCTTAAGTTGTACTTTGATAGATTCAATCGGTGTGCTAAAATGTTACCTACATTGTAGTGCATCTTCCAAACTTCTGTTTGTTGGTGTATATTTTCACATTAAAATGATAATAGGTAGCATTTCCTGAATCTTATTAATATGTGGAAGGCCCTGTGCTGAAAATCTCATGTAATTTTCCCAACAGCCCTATGAAATGTGTTCTAAATGTTAGTCTTAATTTATAGATTAGGAAATTGAAGCTTAGAGAAGTTTAAAAGGAAAAAGAAAAAAACTGGCTCAAAGTTCTAGAACTAAATGGCACATCCAGGATAAAACTCATAGATGAATAAGGCAAAGACCAAGCCCTCGAATTCCCCCTGAAGTAGAGGGAACAGACAGAAATATGTAAAATTGCACACAACTACGGGAGGTCCAGCATGAATCAGGCACTTATCTGTGCTGAGCAATCCACCGAGCAGTGCACATGCTCTATCCAAGAAATAACCTTAAGGGGTAGGTGGTTTTATTATCCCCATTTTACAGATGAAGGGGTGGAGATTTAGAAAGGCTGAAAGGGGCCGGCCCCGTGGCTCTCTCGGGAGAGTGTGGCGCTGGGAGCGCAGCAGTGCTCCCGCTGCGGGTTCGGATCCTATATNCAAGGGTTGTGATCCCCTTACCGGTCACGAAAAAGACAAAAAAAAAAAAGAAAGAAAGAAAAGAAAGGCTGAAAGGCTTTCCCAAGTAACAAAGCCATTAAGTGGCAGAGCCCAGACATGGATCCAGACACTCTTGTTTGAGTGATATGGCTCTTAAATCCATGCTATACTCTCCTCTGTGTTCACAGGAAGACATACAATTGATTTCACCAGGTGTATATCACATTGAATTAACATTGAAATATACTAACTTCCACCTTCTTAACGAAGCTTCTCTTTTACTCTCTTTGTAACAGCTACCTGCAGGGAATTCTAAAGGACAAAAAT
>NW_007727341.1:658688-659628 GCF_000696425.1 Galeopterus variegatus | reverse complement strand
CATTAATAGGGAGCATTTCTCCCACTCCTCTAAGCCTCCTCCCAATTTTGCATGAGTTTCTTGCCATCTGACCCTTGACATCTCTAAGGATACCCCATAATTCTGTGTGCTAGACAGTACGACATATAAGCTAGTCTTCCTCTTGAGCTAAAACATATATCTCTCTCATGGGAAACTCATTTTTTTTTCTTACCAATACTTAGTTATTTAGATCTTCAAATAAATGAAAATAATTACTTCCCATGAAATGAATTAGTTGGTTAGACATTTGAACAAAGAGAATTTCAATAAGTAAACTATACTTTTTATCAAATTAGGAATTTAAGCTGTGATGACATTTATAGGTTGGCATAAGTATTTTCCATCCACATTTATTGTTCTTTGCTTTTCTAAAGTTAAAACCTGAGCAAAATACTCATTTATCATTACCCAGTAGTTTCCAAAGTAGTCCTGGAAGTACAGATTTATGATATTCCCAGTTAGACTCTAAGAGAGGTTAAACCGTAGAGGAAAATAAAATTACCAGTAATTAAATTTACAGGCAGGTTTGCCATCTGAAGCAAATTTATTGCTTCATGGTGAAAGATAGTTTAGACTCTTTCACATAAAGTGAATCCATTTTTACATGATATAGGTATTATACATTGCCGCTTCAATTTATATAATTAAAATGATATCATTGCACTCTAAGGTTAATGAGATACTCAACTGGAAACCATACATTGTGGGCAATAAAATAGCAGCATTGCAGTATTGGCACTTTTGTTAAAAGCTGATGCAGTATTTCAGCACCATTAGATTACATTCTACCCTTTTCAAATCTTTAGAACAAGTAAGAAACAAAGACATACTGATTTTTTTATACAAAAAGCATACTCTTAAAAGTTGACTATATTTTTTAGAAATAGGAGGATTAAATTAACCTCTAAAGAGTTTTTAG
>NW_007727341.1:648738-658131 GCF_000696425.1 Galeopterus variegatus | reverse complement strand
TAAAAGTTGACTATATTTTTTAGAAATAGGAGGATTAAATTAACCTCTAAAGAGTTTTTAGAATAAATATATTTGAATAATAATATTTTCATCTTATGTTTCTTTTTTTTCAGGAAGATATTCCTGAGAATGCCTCAAGTGATGTTTCTAAAATTATAATTTTAGGATTTAAAATATAGGTTTGTTTTAAATTGCAAGTAACTACGATCTTTTTAAATCTGAAAAAAAAAACTTCCTTAGACCATAGTATTTCACAATTATTCTACCTAAATTACAGGTAGTGAAATATAGGTAAGATAGCTATGTAGTTAATATATATCTCAATATATACCCCTATTCACGTGTGGTGAGCTTCTCTCCCTCTCTCTTTCTCTCTCTCCCCCTCTCTCTCTGGCATGTGCACACACAAACATACATTTCAGTAATATATATGTGTGTGTGTGTGTGTGTGTGTAATTTAATATTTATTGAGCTCAGGATCAGCATGGTTATAAATATGTGGAGAAAGCAATGATAATACATCTATTCCCATTTTTGAAACGTTTTATTCCAAGGTGAAACAAATCAAGAGCTGTTTCTGTAGTCTGCACAAATCATGTTAGCATGATCAAAGAATATACCATTCGTTGCAGAGGTGTTGTGGGTATGTGGAGGCAAAATTAGGGGAAGAGCATTATAATTCAATGTATAGAGTTGAGCCACAACAAACAGGTCTTCTAAGAGAATTGTTGTGTCTGAAAAGCTTTGAGATGGTCTAAAGCAATAGCCACTCTTTGGTGGCTGTGGTCTAATAAGTGAGCTCTTATATTAGGAAATATTAAACTAAATATAAAAGTGTCATGAAGGAACTGAACAGCATACTAAACATGAGGGTATTTCAAAAAGTTCGTGGAAAATAGAATTTAAAGATAATACAAATCTTCCCATGAGCTTTTTGAAGTACTCTTGTATACTAGTCCACAGCAGAGGTAGTTGTCGATTTTGAAGTTGCCTTACAAAGTCTGTTGTGTCTGTCAATTGAGGAATAAACAAAGATGTGTTATATCTATACAGTGGAGTATTACTGAGCCATAAAAGTAAATGAAGTACAGATACTTGCTACAACATGGGGGTCGGAAACGGACATGACTGCTAATGACTACAAGCTTTCTTTTGGGTTCTAAAATTACATTATGGTGCTGGTTGCACAACTCCATTAATAATCTAAAAACCGTAGAATTGTAGTTAAAATGGGTACACTTTACTGGTATATAAATTATATATCAATAAATCTGTTATAGTCTACCAGAAAAATATTCTTTTTGGGGGCCATTTTTTTAGAGGGTTGATGTTTTCCAGTTGCATCTATCAAGTCTTGATTTGTGAGTGTTTTTTCAACTGAAGCATATTATCTATTGAATACTTTTTTATAATTATGAAGAATCATTTTTAGTTGAAATCTGTAACTTCTAGAAGGAATTTGGGTATTTTTGTAGATCACAAGTTTTTATAAGGTCAGAATTAAGTCCATACATTGACTTGAAGAACTGAGGGGTGAGGGTGGGTGAAAAACTACAAAACCTAGATATTCTGAAATAGATCGTGTGCTCTAGTCGTTCTTGCAGATTCCTATAATGTTTTTGTGTCTTGTTAAAGAATGCTCATCTTGTTTTTATTACCAGCATTAAAATTAACTGAAAACTCCTCAGTCATCTGCTCAAATGGTGTGGAATCCTAACACAACCTCTCTTTCCTTCTGATTATTAAATGCAGCAAACTCTTACCTTACTAACATTCACCCCAGTCATGTCACACTCAATATATCCGTGTCTTTTATCTTCCCATGCTGATCTCTTCTTTGGAAATAACTTCCCATTTCTTCTTACCAAGCCATCCTCATCACTTTCCCTAAGAGCCTGTTCAATTCCCTTCCTTTAAAAAGCATCTTCTGATTTGTATTCTCCCTTACTCCTGTTATATCCCATTATTTTGTTTGCAAATGTGTGTCCTCATTAGTTTGTATTTGCTCTTTATTCACATATGCATGCCTGGTCTTCCTTACTATATTGCAGTCATTTTGGTGAGAAAATAGGATCACATTTTTAATGTCTCAATGAGTATAATTCTTAACACAAAGGCATGGAATTGGGTGTTCAGGAAATGATTATTTCCTGATTAGCATTCATGCTTTATTGACCAAATTGTGAAACTTGCATATATCCCTGAACCCAGTATTGAAGGAATTAAAGGATTTTAAAATTAGTTGAGACTGAGACTATAGTTAGGCTGAATAAAGGCTTTCAAAAACTGTTTTCCATTTAAAATACATGATATCTACACTAACACACCAATCTAAATTTGATATTTCCTTTATCTTACTGATCTTATTAAAGATATTTAGCTCATTAAAAGAATGTCTTTAAATATCTTAGGGAACCAAAAAACAACAACAAAAAAAAGTGCATCATTTTCTTAATTTGCCAGAGAAGATGACATTTTCATGTAATATTCTCTAAGGAAGACATCTAGTACCTGTTAAATAAGTAATATTCTTGAATGCCAATAAGTATTATACTAATTTTATAATCATTTATGGATGTTCTAATTTATGATTTATTGACCACAGCCAAGCACTGCATTAGGTACTGGGGATACAATGATGAATTATTCAGTATCTGTTCTTAGGGAACTTTCAGCTCTCGTGGGATGTGTCATCAAGTAAGCTAGCAATTGTAAGCCAGGGTGGTATCAGTTAAGTATAATATCCTACCAGAGTACAAGAAAGGAAGCCTATTGCAGTATTGGGATATTTCCAACAACAAGTTTTTGAAAAGAGAATGTTTAAACTCTTCTGCAAAGGATGAGTAGGAGGATTAGCTGAGTGAAGGACATGTGAGTATTCCAGGCAGACATAAATGCATGTGCAAGGCTTGGCAGGAAAAAAAAAATTATGGATATTAGGTTTTTTATGCATAGATATTCCAGGAGTCTATACATAAACTTAAGGAACTCCATAGTGAAGTCTTTTTTGACTGTTATCTCCCATCCCCAACACTCCAACCAATAAAGTGTATTTTCTCCTTTACTATTTTGGGACTTTGTAGACTTTCTTACTGATATTTCATTAGTTCCATAGTGTAATGATCACTTACCTGCTTGCTTTCTCTTCTGCATCTGTACTTTTTGAGAGTAGACACTATGTTATTTTTCTCTTTTTATTTCTAAGAGCTAGCAGTATGTTCGGCATACACTTCTCTTAATAAGTAATTCTTGAAGTGAGCTGAAGTGAGCTCATGGAGGTGCAGAAAGTTATCATGTGCCAGTGCCTTTGTTTGCTAAGACTGGGTGAGGCACTTCACACCTCTACATAGAATAATCAGATCATTCGATCCTCACAGGAATCATGACACAGCATGCTTTGTATTCTTTCTAGAGTTAGAGAAAATAAAACATGATTCAAAAATCTTAGTAACTCTACTAACATCACATGGTCATATAGATTTAATGGGGTGGGACCAAGGATTTCTATCCAACTTGTCTGTGTCTTGTTAAAGAATGCCCCAGCATACCACCCTCCAGGATACCACTTCAGACATCTGGGGGTGTTTTCAGACCATTGTAGTATCCCTGTGCTTAGATGTGACAAAAAAAAATATGGGTTACCCTAAAATACGGGTCATCAGTCCAGTGACCCTTCTCATGAAAGGCACACAGGGAGGTTATTATTTGTTGCCATAGACATTATTTTTAATTTCTGTCATTACCTGATGGGTCTACCCAATACACTTAGTATTCATGAACACACTTAATAGGAGTACTTATAGGTAACACTAATGCTGACTCAAATATCACTTGGGAATACTGATACTAATATGAAGCAATGTTATGGGTACTATTTTGTGAAGAAGAAAGAGAAAGTGGGAAAATTCTTTACATTGTGAACTCTTTATTTCAAGATTAGCATCCTGGTTGTAAGATTTCACATAAGGCAAAAGAGTTTTAATAGTGGCCTCTCAGAAAGTTTTGGCCATGAATGATGGTGATGGTTGCAGAACGTTGTGGGTGTACTTAATGCCAGTGAGCTGTACACTTAAAACTGGTTGAAATGGTAAGTTTCATGTTATGTATTTTCACCACATGAAAAAGTGGTCTTTCATACCCAACACTTTTATTTGTCCAGAGTACTATATATATTCTTGTAGGCTTTAATGGTGCTTTCCATTTTTTTTTGTTTTCTGTTGGTATTCACTTCTTCCAACTGGATGCACATACACAAATGCCATGTTTATAAACAAAACAAAAGCTAGAAGATACCATTTATCAGAGATGTTCAAATAGGTCATTATCATGAGGTTCAAAGACCACGGGCATAATGTTACCTGGCAGACTTGTTCAAAATATAGATTCCTGGACCTCTCCTCTTAAGAGATTCTGCCTAATATTTCTGGAGTGGAGCTCAGATGTCTGCTTTTTAAAAATATCCTTCCTAGATAATTCTTATAGGTGATACTCAAGCCACACTTTGAAAGCACAGATCCAGTGTTACTGAACTATGATGCCAGGAAGCCAGACCTCTACAGAAACCACCTCCTGTTTGAGGTATGACAGCAGTGGCTGAGAGTATGAGGTTTGGAGAACAACAGAGCCCAGGTTCAAATCCCAGCTCCAAACTTCCTGTAGGACCACAGGTAAATTATGTAACCTCTGTAAACCTCAGGTTGTCATCTCCAAAATGAGAACAGAAAAGCACATCACACCCTGATATGATTATAGAAACAATTCAGTCAACCAAAGTGTGTTGCCTGGCAGTTAGTAATTGCCCAAATAATGTTAGCTTTGAGTATCATCTCATTTCATCAATTCCACGGTGCACGCTTTCACACTTAAATATTGACAGAATCTTATAATTGCTGTCAATAAGTTGTGTAAAAACCTTCTGTTGACACGTTTTATTTACAGCAGGAAGTGAAGTGCTCGTATCATAGTGTACTAGAGATTGGAAGAAAAACATATATCTATTATTATTATTACTATGTTTCATAAAGCTTTGCTGCTGAGTATTCAAACTTACTGCAAATGATTTTGGGTAGAGGAACAGTGCCTACAATCCCTAAAAATAGCTCTCATTTATACATCTGAAAAAGAATAGTCAAAGTACTTATTCCCTATAGGATTATATTAAGGCCTTGAAGAGGAAAGACATTTGTAGAAGAGACAGCATATGTACCAAAAAGCAGCCGTCAAGTTGGTGGTAAAAACATACCAGAAAAGAAATAGAACTATCACAAAGCAATGGCTACATAACATTTTAATCTGTCACTAAATACTTTTGAATACATGATTAGGAGAATAAGAATAAGGGTGAGAAAAGAAGACAGCTGACTCCCATGTACAAATATTAGAATCTTGACTACACTGAACATTGGTTTTTGGGGAGAATCACCTGCCCATCTGAAATTTGTTGATGTGTATCACCTGACAGGAGATTTACACATGCAGCATATAGTTCAATTTTCACCACAGTCCAAAGACTTTTCTATCTGTATTTCTGTCCCCAATCTCTTTATGGAGCTCTAGTCTTACATCTCCAGAATTTTAGGAAACATTGCCGTTTGCCTCTCCTGCATAGCCTTGATACAAATATGTCTGAAAGTCTTCTCAGAAGTCCAGTTTTCTTTCCTGATTTCCCCTAGTTGTGTCTATAATACTAGATTTTATTTCTTATCAGGCCTCAAACCACAGACTTATACTTAACAACTCTCCCTTGCCCACGTACATCTAGCAAGCTGCTATATTTTGTAAGTTTTTTCCTCAAAATTTATTTTACTTTCCCTGCTTTCCTTGCACTGATGTTTGCTGAAGGCCTACATTTTGCCAGGAATTCTGTAGAAACCAGATAACTAAAATCACTGTCATTAAGATAGTTATGTAAGAAAAGAATTAAACTAAAATTATTAAAGTGTTATAATCAATATTTGTGTAAGTTGCCTTAACTTACACAAGAGGGAACAACTGACTCCCCAATAATAAAAATAACTGTGCAGTAATTTTATTGCTACTTATAAATACTAATTTATATTTTTAATAACACTACTGTTATTTGTACCAGACAAAACAGTCCTAAGAGGTATTTATGTTAGCCCATTTTACAGATGAGCGAATAGAGAGAGAAGCTAAGTACCTTACACAGCATCACAAGGCTAATAGATTACAGAGATTCTAGCAGTAGGCTCAGCTGAAGAGTTGGATAAAAACAATGTTGAAGGAGGCAGTACTTAGTCTGGTTCTTGAACAATGTTTAACTCTGTGTCTCATGGCAATAGGAATAGGAACGAGGTGCTTGACACAAAAAGAGAATGTGCAAAAGCTGAGAGATATGAAAGATGATTTTATAAAAGGTGAATTAAGAGCATGGAATATATGAATGAATCACTGAGGTGGATGTTGAGGCATAACAGGTATCAAAGAAGGCTTTGAACTAAGAGAATGAGTGAAGTTTCCAGAAACCCCAAGAGGCTAGTGTGACTGTAGTAGAGTGGGTGAGGGGAAGAGTGAAAAGAGACAAGGTCAGAAAGCATGTGTCAACCAGTTCCCTTTTGGGTGCTTTGATCTTACCTTTGTATTGAGGTGACACATCTTCAGAGAGCTTTGATCAGAGATGTGGCAAGATATGGTTATAGAAAGGCAAGGGCAGAAGCAGAGATAGTTAGGAGGCTATTGATATAACCCAGACAAGAGATGGTTGGTTTGGCGAGGAGAGCAAGGTGCAGATAGGTCAGATTCTGGAAATATTTTGAAAGTGGAGTCAAGAGGATTTGCTGGTGGATTGGATGTAGGGTGTAGAACAATATGAGACAGCAAGGACTCCGGAGGGTTTGGTCTGAGCAACTGTAAGGATGTTTGGTGCCCCTTTAACTGGGAAGATTTCAGGAAGTGTGGTTTGATACCATGCCAATTTTGGAAATATAAGTGTGATACTTTTGTAGGGAGTGCACTGGAAGGTGGAAATCAAGGCAGAGAGATCAACGTGGAACCTCAGTCACCTGTGAAAATGGTGATGAATGTTGATGAATGTTCTAACAGTGGCCTTGGCAATAGAGCATGAGAGGAAGGGGCTTGTTGGTGACACTGCACCTTCTAGTTTTGGGAATGGAAGGGATGTACTAGAAGAGGAAAGTATAAATGGGAAACTCCAGGTCTCATGACTGGCCACTAGGGCCACTTCTCAGGTGTGAGTGGCTTTGGGAGGCCTGTATCTTTCCAAGTGTGCAGACACCAAGACTGTAAAATCTTTCCTATTTGAAACTGCTTACATTCAACATCGTTCGCATATTTTCTATCAAGACTAGCTTCAGAATGGGTCAATCTTTCCAGCTTCTCTCACTTCCTTGTCATCTCAGAAAATGAATAAACCAGACTTTCAAGTTGAAGGTGTTCAATATTTTTTCATTTCTGTAGTAAATTCCATATTATTATCCCTGAGCATTTGCAATAACTGATCTAGTCTCCTCGTCTTCAATCCCAACTCCCCCGTATCCTGTGATCCTTTCGCACACTTATGTTTTCCAAGTACATTTTCCATTCTCTCATTCCTGTACTCAGAAAACTCAAGTGGTTCCAACTGTCCCTGAGATGACAATCACCTTAATTTGCATACAAGACCTTACATTTGGACCTGAGTCCAACTTCCAACTTCATTGCTAAATGATCTCAAAAAAATTGCCTAGTTCACTAGAGACCCACAGACTTTCTGAGATGCTGCCTGATAGTATTTCTGCCCATTATCCCTGCCTGCTCTGAAATTCAATTTCCAGATTAATCTTCCTAAAAATCTACTCAAATCAAGCCATTTCCTTCTTCTGAAACAAATTTTTACACTCTGTTGCCTAGTGATGTAATTACAAACTCTTCCCTTGACAGCTCCATCCCACTAGCTCAGTAGTTCTGACTCATTTTGCTCATTCCACACAGTTCACAGACAATATACACTCCCATCAGTAATTTCTCACATTGTCTAGAATAATCTCGAAGGAATAGAGCAGATACACTTGGGCGTACATAGTAAAGTCTCCAAGTAGACTAATTGTAACATGTATGTAACCAACACCTGTATAGTATTTACTATGTTCCAAGAACTTTTTGAACATTTTAAGAGTACTGATATTTTAAGAGTATTAACTTGTTGAATCCACCTAACAATCCTATCAGATAGGCAGTATTATTGTTCCATTTTACAGATGAAGAAACTGAGGCACAGAGAAGGTAAGCAATTATCCCAAGGTCCCATGGTTAATGAATGGCAGAGCTAGAATTTAATCTCAGATAATCTGGGTCTGAAGTCCGTGCTCTTAATTGCTCTGGATTCCTGCCACCCACCACCTACCACCTCCTTCCCCACCACTGGAGGCTGAGAATTACTGAGCTCAATCATTTTTGAACAAGTGTCAAATAAGACCTAATTTTATTTTGAAGGTGGCCTGAGTCCACTAAGCCTCCAATGACTGTTCTTTCCCTAATCTCCTTGATTAGCTTTCTCAGATACCACTCATAATTTACTTACCATATATTATCTTTGTTGTCTTCGAACTGTGTGATATATATCACATCTCTCCACTAGATAGAAAAATTTTCAAAACCCAAATCATAATCAACACTTCAAATCGTTCTTTGATTCCCCAACCTTTTCAACGGTCCCCCTCTAAATTCAAAGTGACTCCTATATCCTCTCTGACTCTCACCTAATCCAGCTCCACATTAGGTTCCTCATGTGTGCCTGACATCGCTCTTAGTCTTCTCTACCCTCTTTATATTTATATTCAGACTGTGGAGGTGCCTCATCCTCTAACAGTGCCAGGATGAGCAAGCAATGTATTGATAGTTGCTATATTGCATGAGATTCATCTTATCCTTCTGCAGCTATCATAGAAGTCTTGTATCTGGTCTCCAAATTCGATGTAATTAAAGTTGGATTTTTGATCCCATGCACTCATCCTAAACTCATTGCCAGTTTAGTCTATCTAAGGAAGAGCCTCTGCCCTGCTCTTTGCCAGTTCCCTTTCCTCCCCACCATCGTCTGCTGAAATGAGGACACATTCCTCAATTGTACAAAAAAATGTCTTCTGCACACTGTTGATTTGTCCTTCCCACCTCTCCTCCTGTTACTACACTAGATGCGTTGCACCCTCTAAGCAAACCAGACCAAAAGCTGCTGTCGTAAAAGTTTTGTGTCTTTCCAAATAATTAAAACAAGAAAGAAAGATACAACAATCACAATAATACATTGAACTTTCAAAAAGAGAGAGCAGAATTGAGGTTACCAGAGGTGGGAAGGGATGAGGGGGAGGCAATGGAGGAATTGGTAAAGGGCCACAAAAAATGATTACATTGTATAATGTTGAATACACTAATTATCCT
>NW_007727341.1:625357-647708 GCF_000696425.1 Galeopterus variegatus | reverse complement strand
AATAACTGCTAACCCCCACTGCTAACCCCCACTTGATTGCATGTAGAAAATATGAATCATTGTTCAGACACAGTCAAACCAATTTTTTTTTCAAATAACATAAATCAGAGGCTGGGATGAGTTAAGGAAAAGCCTTTTAAGCTCTAGACCACAGGATTGACATATTCAGATTAAGTTGCTTCTGGTGTCATCTTTAGAAATCCCCAAATCTTGACTCAATATTTACCTGTGTTTCCTGTATATTTACTTTAAAATTTGTCTCACTTTTAGCACTAATACCTGACATCTCTGAAGCTTAGTTCCTTTTCCTATAAAACCGGGATAACAATTCCTAATTTACAAAATGGTTATGAGGGTTAAAGGAAATATAGATTAGGTGGTATAATATATTATTGCTAAAAAATCAACTATTGTATACAGTGTGTACTGAAAACATGTTTGTTTCTTCCTCCTGTCATGGGTGAACATGGCTCAGTTGACTGAAGGGGCCTGAGATCCGTGATTAAAGTGGACTGCCAGAGTGGGCTGTGTACCAGAGCTGAGACCCCACAACATGGTCTGGGGAGCTTTTTACTCAGGGGATGAAGGGAGCCACACATACACCATTAACCTTAAGGGAATAAGGAGGCTCTGAGCCTGACAGTCTTTCACTCTTTTAAAATGAAAGGAGTGGTGAACATTAGCAGGATAAAGCTATTCTGTGTTCTAGGATTCTGCCAAAGGTAATGGGAAGGTCTACAATCAAATTTAGAAGGAATGGTGTTCTTGCTGTGCATTTGTTCAGTGATGTTTCTATGTACCACCTAAAATCATCTCCCTGACTTTCCTCCCACCCCATTCCCTCCTACCTCCAATCAAGAACATGACTCTAGGACAAAACTGTGCCTGGAGACTGAGCAGAGCCGAGGCTCCAAGTGGGTAATGAAGTGGCCCTAGCTGTCGTAATTGGAAGGCTGCAGAGCCAGGAGCAGGCAGGATCTGAAGCAAGAATCTCTGCAATTTTTATCCACCTTCACCCTCTCTGAAGCATTCTTTGTCTTAGAAGAAGTGGGAAAAAATGATTAGAAAACATAAAATTGCCAGGGACATAGCAGTAAAAACACCACCATTATTTTTCAGGGGCATTATACATTCACATGTGCTTGAATTCAATCTTTTCTTCCTCCCTATTTCTTGTAACTTTCTGATTTTTCTTTCTTCAATATCTCCTTGCTTTCTCTTTTATCTATAGGCTCCTCTCAACAGTTTCTGGCATCAAGGCTTTCAAATATATATTGTTAAATATTCTTAACTCAATGTAATTAAACAAAGGAAGGAAGTCAATTTGAATCAATGACTAGCTGGAGAAATAAGCAATTTTTAAGGAAATGAAGTTTTATTACTCTTAGGGATATACTGAAACTATGGAAAACAGTAACGGAGCTCCATCACTTAGGAAATTGATGGCTTCCTTAACTTCTATGTAAGTACATATTGTACATTTACTGTTTGAAATAAAATATGGGTGTTTTTGTGTGTGCATGTGCTAAAGACCTTTACTCTTTAAATAGACCAACATTTATTTCCTTAAAAATTGCTTAGCAAACTTTTTTTTTATTTGAACATCAAGGATATTGAGATATAAATGCAAATCTCAGTTGTCTAAAACTTGGTGCTAATGAGGTCAAGGCCACACTGTAAATCTCTGTATCTGCCAGTTACTCTCTCTATTGTGTGATCACAAGTGTGTGAACAGCAAGCTCTGGTCATAAGCAGCACTAGGGGAGAGGAGGTGGGTGAATCTGTCCACGGTGCCTCCAGGTATTGGAAAATGGCTCTATTTTCATCTGCTATGCATCCATGGTCAGTAGCTTCATCTTTCTCTGTGACAATCACTTATCTTACAATTTTAAAGATAATTTTAATACCATCATTGTTACTTTGCTTATTTATTTCATATTTCAATTTTCTGTTATGTAGTAATATTACTTAACACTAATGAAAATTTTCTGTTTTCAGTGGAATTTCTTGCATGTGTTTTTATACCCTGCTTGTTAAGGTTAATAATACTATGTGAGCTCATAGAATTGCATCGGATCTCTTTGGAGAAAAAAATAATGATCCGTTTCATAAGATGAGTGATTTTTACAAACTTCTCATTCCAACTCAAAGAGTGCTTTTCTCCTTGATTAAAATGTATTTCTCAATTAAATTAAAATGCAAATATAGACAGCCTATGTTTATGGTTATAACAGAATTATTTAAAGAAGGTTTTAAATCAACCTGCTGTTAATATTTCATGCAGAAAATGTTGGTTTTATAGTTGGGCCGGTACTGCCATGTTGCATTTTCAAGATTGCTTAAAGTGCTATGGGAACTTAATCATACTGTCCAGGTTTTACCAGTTTTTATCCACTCTTTCTTTTTGGCTGCTTTCTTATATACTTCATAAGTTATGTTGATGATGTTGAAGAAATATCAAGTACTAAACCTTTAGATCACCTTGAAATTCAGTTATGAAAAATTTGCTATTTGTTTTAAAGAAATATTTTATTACAAAAATTAGAGCAACTCTTACACTTAATAGTATCATATTCTATAACTTATTATAAAATTAAATATCTGGAAGCCTACTTCTAGAAACAACTTAGTCCAGCCTTTTAATTTGTATTAGGAATATAAAAATGTCTGTGTTAGAAGTTGCACTTAATGCTATGGATTTAATTATGATCCTTTTAGGATTTTTTTTTCTAGCTTTCTGTCACTTCTCACAAACACTTCAATTAAGATAATTTTAAAATATTTTATAACTTGACTTTTTTTCCCTTTTTATTGTTTTTAGTGATCTCAGTGAAAACCAAATTCAGGCGATTCCAAGGAAGGCTTTCCGCGGAGCAGTTGACATTAAAAATTTGTAAGTAGATTTTTTTTTTAATTTCCAGTGTTTTAAGTTATCGTCTGTTTTATCAAAGTCAAGTTTATATTAAATAAACTGTCAGAAAGAAATGCTGAGAGCCCAGTGTATCTTTATGCTTGCTTAGGAAACTTTGTAACAGTAGGTTTCACAAGGTATTCAGGCTGTTTGAAGAGATTCTCATTTAGAATTGTCTGGTAACTGAAGTCATTTATCAATGCATTCTTCAGACCTTGTGATTAATCTTTTCACAAAATAAATTATTTGATTAAAAATATTTGCAATATATTTTTCCCCTTTTTTTCTCAGCTTACTTTAAAAATTCCCTTTTTAATTGCTGTTGGTCTTTATTGGAAATGTAGTAAGTGAACTATTTTCTCTGGAAAGAGTAGATAATATTTTCTTGTTGTATAGCCTGGGGCTACAGCTTTTTCTAGAGCTTTAAGATCACCATTTTTATGAAATAACAAAAGGGTGTAAATGAGAAAATTATGTGTTTCTCCTTGTGTGAATATTTTTCTTGCATCTTTTCTCCCTCACAGTTTTTATGAAATTATATACATACATCTGTATATGTGTATGTGTGTATATATAGCCTCATTAAAAAAAGAAAGAAAAGTACATTTCTGTATAGTCCCTTGATATATCTTCAATCTGGTGTCTTGTAGGAGTGTTTTTTTTTTTTTTTAAGTGCCTATAGCTCTTAAGGTACATTTCAGGTTTAAGATCTCAAGGATTATCCTGATATTGTCAATATATATCTTTATAAATTTTAAAATACCATATTAGCCTTTAAAAATGATAGTTTTTGATTGACTGCAAATGCTGATACCAATGTTTTCCTTGGCTTTTACATAAGTTTGGAATGTAGGGGGGAGGAAGCCCTTGTGTGCTGAGATTAACTATTAGGAATTCAATATTTCTTAGCTAGTAATAAACAAGGCAGGCACTTTTTCAAGAATTAACTTATATTCAGAATTCTCCATGGTGGGATCCAACACTGTTTTTCCCATAGCAAAAGTGGGATAGATGTTTTCCCTTGTCAAAAAGACAACTGTTTAAAAAAAACACAGATCTCGACTACTACATTTTCTCCTCAGTGTATGTTTTTGTTTTAAATGTGTACTGTCTGAAAACACAGGTAAAAATAGAAAACTACAGTCTTCTATGGCACAAATGTATAGAGCCATTAAAATCATGGCTCTAGGTTTTTATGAGTGCTCAGGTTAAAAGGATTTCTTTTTATCTGTGCTAGCTAGGTTTTGGAGTCTTCAGGTAGATTCAGAGATGGAGGGTGTTCAAATATGCCTCTGTGTATTATGCCTGGTCAAAAAGCATAAGAATTCCTATGCAGCATGTACTCAAGTTGCCTTTATGTCACTGTAAAAGTATAGCAGTGGCTACAGTTGACCACCCCTTGGGACGACTGTTCACAATCTTGCAATAGTATTACCTCTAAGTCCTTAAAACAGGTGGCTTTTAATCTTCTTAGTAAAGCTATTCAGGGAATCCAAGTCTACAAGTAGCCCTTTTCCCATATCTAAGGATACATTTGGGAATGGGGACCAGTTGTGGTGGAATTCTTCCTTATGTCCTCTTCGTTTATCCTTAAAACATGTGATTTTAAAAGTTTAGAGATAAAAGGGAAACTGAGATGCTAACCAATGTGCTATGAGGAATTGAATTTGATTTAGCAGGATTTTTAAAAAGAATCTTTTTTCTTACACATGAATGGTTTGCCCCAGAAATATAAAGAATGTTGTTATGTATACAATGAGATGAGTTTTGAATTGGAGTGTCAGAGTGTTTTGCTATTTTTTAGATTTGTAGACATGGGAAAATTAGTTAACTTCATTGAGCTTTAGTTTCCACTTTTATAAAGTGAATAGAATAGTTGCTTGGTTTTGCTGTGATTATAGAGAAATAAGATATGTGAAAGGCCTTTTAAAACAGTCAAATGCTATGAAAATATGGTATGGTATTTCAGTCTGTAACTGTTTAACCATTGCACTACTTAGAGTTAGCCCTGAAAATGTATAGTAAGGAGACAGGAAAGTAGAGTATGAAGTAATTAGCTTTATTAGGCATGGATATGACTGTTATGGGTCAACTAGACATTGAATTACAAAATGGAAAAACAAAAATAAACTAGAATGTACTAAATGAATGTATGCAAAACTCTGATTAATAAACAAGACAGTAAGTGTTATAAGAGCTGACAAAAGAAAGAGATAAAAGTGTTGCTTGAAATTATCAGGGAATGCTGGAGGAAAAAGTTTGTGAAAGGAAATACAAAGAAACCTGATTAGCTTGGTTTGTATTGTATACTGGTTAGTAGTAATTGGCAAGGGTGGATTGAAAAAGCTAGACATTTTTAAGAAAGCTATCCAAGGCCTAATTTCAGGGTTTTGATTAAGTTGGAAGATTAAAACCATAGTACAGTAGTGTGTGTGTGTGTGTGTGTGTGTGTGTGTGTGTGTGTGTGTGATATAAGGAATTGAATGTGACCATTTTTTAAGGCAAAGCAGTATGAATCCTGAATAGCAGCAGTGGTCAGAAGCATAGAGATCTGAATATGGGGGAAGCTGAGTAGAGTGGCTTTCAAATGAATTCAGCTTTGGAGGTTTATGTTCCTATGGAAGAAAAGTGGCTTTAGAGACTATTTCAATGCTAAATGATGATGGTCAAAGGAAAATTGATTCCCACTTTTCTCACTGCCTTCCATATGACAATGTGAAAGACAGTGAGGGCAACATTGAAATACCACAGTGCATTATAGGTTTATTTAATTAATTAGGATCATAGCTATAACATTATAGAATTCTGCATTATACAAAATGGTATTTTCTTTAAATAAAAAAATAGTTCAAACCACATTGTTAAAAAAATTTTCAATCTCAAGGATTTGTGTGAAGTTTAGTCTTTTCATTAAAACTTAAGAAAGATACTTGTTAAAATATATTAAAATTGGGGGTCAATTTTAATTTGTACAACTATTATATGTGTATACTATTTTACAAGTAATAACTCAACAAAATCCCATTAATATTAATATTAGCACTATTAATACTATTAAGATTCAGGGTGAGGAATAGGTAGAGTGCTTTGCCCTATTTATCATGTCAGTGTGTGCATTTACAAGTTGGGAAAACCTGCATGGTGCTAAGATGCTACTGTTCAGAGTTATTCAGAGAGTAAAAGAGAAAAAAGAAGGCTGGACAGAAGGAATATGTGCTGCATCAAGATGCTATTTTATGTCGAACTATCTAAAAGCCCAGTCTGATGCACTATAACAGGTTTATTGGATTTACCACATTCAGACCTGATTCAGAGCAAATTACAGTTATCACAAGATTTTCACTGGAAGCACTTGCTTTAATCTCATGGATTGGCTAAATATGCTCAAGGCAGCATACTGACAATATGAAATTGATGCTGTGGAAACTTTGCAAATTAGCAGATTTTATTCCCCTTCCTCCAGGCAAGCCACATTAAAACTATTCTAAACAGATGGACATTTATCTTGCTCTTAAACATCTCCAAGGAGATTTCCCATAACTTTTTTGTTTGTCTCTATTAATTTCTTAGCTGGATTAAAACCACTTATATTTTATTTTGTTACCTTATCTTCTTTGGCCACTATTTAAACCACTTCTTTTTCCTGACAGTTTAGATAGTGAGATATGAGAAGAACAAGATTATATTAAAATATTAACTATATTATAGTGTTTATAATAGTCACTGGCAGCACTTTCGATAGATTTTACATCTTCGTTTTTGAACTCCCAAGCCAAATATGAACTAAACTATTGGTACCATATCATTACCAACAGATGCGTCACCAAAATGATAACCAGTGTTTATATAACTTTTCTCTAGAAATTTTGCGTATTCATTTCAAATATTTAACAGTGATGCAATAAAGTCTTTGCTGCCTCCTAATCAAATCTTGAATAAAGACATGTTACAATGAGCCACTGATTTGTTTTCAGGTATCTATTCAGCATTTTCATTTAACTGAATAATGTAGGAGAATATTCTAACTAAATCTTGCTTTGTTGGCAGACATGTGAGCTTGTTTTTAAGTAAGTACTCTATAAGAATAAAAACGTTTCGAAAGTCTCTTGTTTTTATGAGAAAACATTACTAGTTACAGTTATCCAAGAATGTAAGCAAAGATATGTACGAATGTATACACTTTAAAATTAGACTACTAGCTTTTATTCACATCACAAGCACAAACTCTAATTTACTTTACCATTAGTTTCTTTAGTGAGTTCAATGTGGATACTTAAAATGGTTAAATTCCATCAAGAATTATTTTAGATATACTATGTAAAGTAAATCACACCTGTTTTTTTCTTTTTTCATTTTGCTGTACATTCTCAATGTGTACTCTATGTTCTAACCAAACATTGCTATTCCTTGTTTATAAATAAATATGTCCCTTTTATCCATTAGCTTGCATTATTCCAGTTCCATTAACCCCACATGTGCTATGAGCCTTATACTCTTTTCCAGGGGAAAATATTTATATTTATTCTCTTTTCCACATGAATTGATTTATAGATTAGGGTTTAAGTCACAAGATGATTCACTATGGTTCTTTTGAGTAAGTCATGATGTCATTTGGAAAAAAAAATCTATGGCCATGACATTTTAGGAAAGAAATCACCTAATTTGGGAGGCATTGTTTATTACCTATAAGATGATTTGCCAAACAGGAAATAGAGTTAATCTATATTTTGTTGTAGAGCGATTTACATTACTTAGACATTTCTTTTTTTTTTTTTTTTGCTGGAGCCGTTGTCTTTAATTTTTTTTTTTTTGGGGCCGTTTTTTTTTTTTTTTTCTGGGAGGCAGTATCTTTATTTTTTTTTTTTTGGGGCCGTTTTTTTTTTTTTTTTCTGGGAGGCAGTATCTTTATTTTTTTTTTTTTGGGGCCGTTTTTTTTTTTTTTTTCTGGGGCCGTTGTTTTTAATTTTTTTTTTTTTTTTTTTTTTTTTTTTTTTTGCTGGAGCCGTTGTCTTTAATTTTTTTTTTATTGGTGGATCAATTAAAACCCATAGAAGGAAAACTCACAGCTCTATCCTAGATACACAGAAAGATGTGTGTATTTCACTATATTTTTATATTTATCTTATTTTAAATACCTATTTTCTAGTTTCTCTTTACCATCATCTACATAATTCATAATGGTAAGGGAGCAAAGATTGCTCACATATTATAGAGTCAATATGTAACAATCAGAGAGAGGAGTGTATGTAAATTTTACCATACGAATGCAGTACTTTATTTAGCTTTCTCATATAAGACAAGTCATAATTGCAAAATGTCTACTTTAATCAACTAGTTTTCATGTTTAGTTCATTACATTTCTTCCTTATAATACAAATAAAACCTATAAAAAATAAGTAAAAATAAAACCGATTGATGTCAAACTGAATATGTAAATGATAGTGTCCCCAGCTCCTTCCTAGAGTGTTTTCAGTGAGCTTGAGGCTGGAGAGACTTTGAAGGGTAGGTTGGATTCTCACCATGCAACCTGCTATCCTTAGTCTTAGATTAAATCCCATAGGTCTTCAGTGGGGCATAGAACCTTCTGAACAAAGTCATAGCGTGGCTTTTCACTTGGAAAGATAACAAAGGTGAGTTTCATTTCATATTGGGCAGAACCCCCCTCAGCATCCAGGAGTTGCTTTGAATGCAGAAATATTAAAAAAAAAAAAAAAAAAAAAAAAAAAAAAAAAAAAAAAAAAAAAAAAAAAACCAAAAAAAAAAAAAAAAAAACCAAAAAAAAAAAAAAAAAAACCAAAAAAAAAAAAAAAAAAACCAGAAAACAACAAAAAAAAAGGCCAAGAACTCAACAGGTACAACTCTCAGTACCAAGGGAACTGTCCGTGGTCCTGCAATTTGCATGGTTTATATTCACTCTAAAAACACACTTGGAATTGTGATAATCCTCAACAAATGTCATAAAGTTTGCTACCAGTAACCTCTCCAGCTTTGCATTTTGCTGTCTTCAGAGTGCCTTAAGCAGTTTTTTTTAAATAATGCATTCTCACGTAAAAAATGTAATTTATACAATCTATCTTCATAAATGCCTTCCAAAACAACAAAATAAATTAAACAAACAAAAGAAAAGAAAATCAGGTTGAGTCATTGAGAATCCAATTCACATATCTGTGAAATGAGAATTGGCATGATCTCATGTGGCTGCCATGTTGTGTTATGAGACAGAACAGACCTTTAGATTTCTTGCTTCTGCAACACTTAACAGCACTCTTTGGTACCTCAGAAATATTATAATAGCCTGCTTATTGAATTCGGATCTCTGGTTTATATTCTCATTAGATGACTTTAAAAGAGCTACAAATTGTTTTTTCCATAAAGTATTATTTTTCATCCCATCACTACCTGGTTCAAAATCATTCAGTTTATTCAAAAACCATCTTTGTTATAGGCACTGTGGCAAAGCCCTGGAAATACAGCAGAATGTTGTCCTAGTTCTATAGGGTCTATAGGAATATAAACTCTTCTCTGAGATAGCAGTGACTTTTATTGAATGCTGTATCATACGCTCTCTTTAGATATTCTGACTAGTACTAACATTCTGACTTTGACCCAAACTTCCAGCCCCCTCTACCTCTGAATTTGAGCACAAGCTCTTTGCGCAAGCCAGAATGGCCTCTCTCTTGCAAACATTCTCTGTGAATATTGGAGTGCCTCTGCTCACAACTGTTTTTTGATCAAATTTTTCCCTCCATGGGTAATACCCACTTTATTTTCTGTCTGACTGGATTCTACCCATTTTTTAAGAGTCAGGTTTTTTCCCTCTTTTATTTGTGACTACTTCAGCCTAGCATAATCTCTTCTTCTCTGAAAATCTGTAGTACTTTTCATCTGCTGGCCTCTTCCTTGAAACATGGCCTTCAGAGATTGAGCTGAAACCTCCAGTTGAAAAACAAAAATCTCATGAATCTGTTTCTGTAACCACTTGGGTATTGAGTGGGGGCTACGACAATTCACAGATCTAAGTTCCAGTCAAAGCTTAACACAATATTTTCTACCTACCATGTGTGTCGTTGAACTTCTGTGAGCCTCATTTTCTCATCTCTAAAATCGTAGTAGTTTTATTACTTACCTTTCCAAGTTATTGTGAGAAATGATGAGATAGTGTATATACAGACCCTCATATGCTGTATATTCAATAAATGTTAGCAATTATTGTCAATTTTAGTTTCTACTACCTTTGATTAGTTTACTTAGAAATACCAAGACCTGAATGTAAACTTAGTTGTATTTCCACTAATTTCTGTTAAAAGAGATTTCTCCCAATCTCTGTTATAGCTCCCTTTTGTTTTTTCCCCAATAAATTGACAGATGGATAGAGCTTTATACCACAAATTATTCCAATAAAAACTGAGATTTTTTATTCCTATGAGAAAAACAAAATGCTGCCTGAATGATTGTAAAAGGTAAATTGAGAATTTATCTAAAGTAATGTAAATTATTTTAGGCTCCTCAGAATAGTCCATACCTCAATTGTTTTCTTCCCCAATACCAAGGTTAATACTGACGTGCTCTTATGCTGAGGTAAATGATGTGGTTGCTGAAACTTCTGTCTAGGACTTTTATACATATGGACCAATTTATATAAATCTTATACTCTCTATATATTATAAATTAAATAACTTTAATTTCTTGGACTACTCCTTGAAATCACTATTGTCATAAAATTTGTATATTTAAGAATTCATATTAGCTTGTATTTTATATGCATAAGAGAAGAAATAAAAGAGATCATGCCCATATTCTTAACAACTTATTTTTCTTTTTCTCCCATATGATTTATATCTTTTATCAGGCTTCTTTAAAATAGTGAAATTGTTATTCTCTCATTTTGATTCTAACTACTTTGATGTGTTTTAAGTCAATGAAATTTTTGGATTTTTTAATCTTACAATTGTAATATGAATGTGAACCAAACTATTTCTATCTAGCACCTAAAACATAAGAAAACTGGTGCATAGTCATAATAATTTTGTTTAGACCCTAAGAACTCGTGCCTGACTTAGAAATTATTAAAGATGTTTATGTTTCATATTGTTTCAGAGTTAAGTATATTTTATGTGTTCTAATTCTTACAAAAAGAAAATCAATTAGTGATAAGATCTTATTACTTTGACCCTGCAGTGAAAAATGAATTTGTTATGAGTAGGGACAACCCACTGAAATTAATGCAGGAAGGTAAATTTTATATGTGTAATTCAAACACAGTGTGGTATCCAAATTTTAAAAGATGAAAATAGGAAATCCCTTAAGAAAACCTAATTAGAACAAAATGCCATGTCTCCAACTATGTTCTAGGATGCCAAGTGAGCAAAGGTTTAATTAACCTTTTTATTATTTAATATACCTATTTTTAAAACTTACATTTAGCCGCATTAGATATTGTCTCCCATACCTAGAATAAATCAAACTCTGAAACTAGGCTAAATTATCTTTTAGTGTTAAGGAAAATCTCATAAACTTCAGAAATTTTACATGTCTAAGGCAGAGTGCTATCTCTTAATGTATGGGTTTCATTGACACACTGCAATGTTTATGACTAGATTTACCAGTGCTAGGGAAAATCAAAACTTTCTAGAGTTATCCCAAGGCATCAGAAGATACACCTCTACCACTAAAAAGAAAATCATAAAATTTTAATGCTGAGAGAGATCGTGGAGATGATTCTTCTTAACCTCAACATTTTCATAAGATTAAAGTAGTATTTCAAAAAACAAATTTACAAATTAGAACAGCAAAGGGTCAGATGGAGAAGAGATTGAAATCTGAAAAGAAGCAAAAGGCAGGATTAGAGGCAGGAAATAAGGAAAATACAAAAAAGTCTGCTAGGGTATGTTGCCTGAAGATCTAAAAGAAAACATTTATACTAGTATTTATTTTCCCCCAGAAAACAAAAAAATCCCTATCTTTCTTCCCCCTGGAAAATAGCCCCTGTACCAGGAAAGCATCCTAAGGCCGTCCCTATTATATCTATCACCCTTTTATCATCCAAATCTCTCTAAAGAGCAACACATTTACCCTGTGTGACTGAACAGTTGGAACATTATTTTTTGGAGAAATGGAAATATCTTCTCTTGCTATTTCCTTAATTCAGATTAATTTTATGGCACAATTGGATATCACATCTAAAGAAGGCCAGCCTGTCACTAAATGCATGGCTGAGAACAGATACTTTCCTGTTTACACAAAGCAGAAGTACCCAGGGCTTGAAAGGTAGTGGGGAAGGAAGTGAGCAGAGTGAGAGAAACAAGGTGCAGCAAAATAGTCCAGAAAGCCTGAAATAAATTACGCTTTTGCATAGTTTTGACACTGTTTATCTTGAACCATATGCAGACAAATGGGGGTTTGTGTGGAGAGATTTTCTCATGAGTAGTCATGCAGGCACAATGCTTTCCATAAATATTCCTTTGAATATCACAAAATCCACAAATGGATGAAAAAATCATTCACTTGTTTGATTTTGATTGTCATTTTGTATGAGTAACTTCTTCATGAACTACCTTTGTTCTCAGAAGATATGTGTACTGAGATATGATGGCATTCAGAAAACTTTTAGGAAAAACTTTGGTCCTGTGAAAGCCAAGTATTCTTAATGTTTTAGTATGAATCAGGGCTTAAATTTCTGTTAAGAAAGAAGCAGCAGTGCATAACCATGAGCAATGTTAAAGAGGGGTGAAGTTACCAAAGTTTCCAGCAGCGTCTCAACTTTTGCTGCTATGGGGAAAGTAATCCGCCTTTTAGTTCTTGTAGGACAAGATGTGCTTGAGTGCTTTCTGGCATGCTAGAGCTTCCCCTTTGTGTATTGTATGCATGATTTAGAAGAAGCTGTGTCAGCACTGATTTATACATTGACAGCTAAGGATAATAAGATATGGGCAAACATACAGTTCACCCTTTTACAGATTAACCTGGAGACTGCATTAGGCAAATTTGATAGCATTAAAAGATTTTGCCAATTTGTCTGGAAACAATTTCTCTTTTGTAGTGTGTCAAGGGTAACACTTCATGCCATTGTACTAATTTAAATGGCTATGATAAATTGTTCAAGAGGTTAGAGAATAGTAGTGCAAATATATATTTAGCACTTTAAAATAAAATGGCTATTAACTTAGTTGTTAAATGAATTTCATCTGTAAAAATCAAAAGTGCTTAAGAATCTAAGTGTTTTTTTTTTCTTGGAACCACAGCAGCCATATTACATCACGAAGCTTTAAAAGTCTTAGAAAATAAAATTATGTTTCTATGTTGCTTCCTAATAAGTAGAACGATTTAGCATATTACAGTAATATGGATGGTAGTTATTATTTGGGGATAGTCTTAGTTTATAAAAGCAATACAATTGTATCTTCACCTTTTTCTAATATTATATGTCCTAGATTGTACCAACTGCATGACATCGAGATAGTCTCATTTGTGATTGTGTCCCCTAGAGACCTTCTTAAAAATGAGATGTATATTTCATGAGACATTCTCTATGTACATAATTTCTAAAGTAAGGAATTTAAATTTAAATTCTGAAAGTCACTGGATTAAATCATTGCACCTTTATTCAGTAGTCTTGTGAGAAAAGCAGCTGTTTTATGGGAATGCTTAAACAGTTCTTTAAGAATGGATCTCAAATATGAATTAGCCCTTTTGATGAATTTTGAACTTGAAACAAGGACAAGGCTCATTTATATTATGATCATAATCTTACTCCTGTACATCTGCATTTCTTCACCAGTGCATGTAGAGATGACAACTCACTTGACTATTTCATGAAAGGGTTAAAATACTTCTTTTCTTGAATAATAATATCTTTAAGCTTCAAGCTACTAGATTTAAAAAATTTTTTGTTTGGAAAAAAGAAGATGGTGTAGTAGGATTTAGTACTTAGCTGTTCATTTCAAAAAAGTAGATTCCTTAATATGATTACAGAAATTTTACTTCCAAAAAACAAGAGCAGTAAAAAGCAAACAAATAAGTTCGGAGCATCTTTATTTTTTTCCACCTTTGAATTTTATCAAATGAACTGATACAGCTGCTAATCTTTTTACCATAGATGTATGCAGTGTTTTAATGATATACCTGCAATATTCTTCTTAGTTTTTTTTTTTTTTTTGAGCATCTTTGAGAAAATCAAAATTCTCATTAAATTTTTAATGCTTAAAAGCTTATTTTCTGGAGAGCGGTGTAATTCTGGAAGTTCTTTAACTCAAAAGTATGCTGTATTTACAGGGCAGAGAATTTGCATATAATGATAAAGAATGCAAATTATGAGAATACTGAAGCTTAACACAGAGCAACAGCTAACTTTGTAAATTGTATTCCGGATGAGGAATAGCAGAGAGATATGTGGGACGTCAATTTTCTTTCTTGATTTGGAGTTCTCGAAGGAAAACTGTTTTTTTAAAAAAAGAAACCTAAAAGTAGTCTTGCTGTTTCTTGCCAAGGATAGTGAAATTAACATGCAGCTGGGCTTCTCTGATAAATGGATTCTGTTAGGTCACTGAGGGGGTGCATGTGACATTAAGTGATTTACAGTCCTTTACCTTAATGAAATTGTTTCAGCAAGATGACGCTGAAAGCTCTTAATGGATAGCTTTTCTTGATGTAATGAAATTGCATTCCTATGGCATTTAATATAAGGTGCAGTTATTATTTACTGGAGCTTTCCAAGGGCTGCTATTTGCACAGACAGTTCAGAACAAAAAGGGATTTCAGTGGCTGCATAGAGGCCAGAATGGCTTGTGACATTCTTAAGCAGATGAGTGTGTTTGTGAGAGCATTTTACTCAGTGTGGCCAGGGCTTCAGAGACCCTTTAGGAGACTTTCTGTCACCCACCCCTGCTACTGTGCATCCCTTTTGCATATATTCTTCTAATCTGTTTAATAGGCAACTGGATTACAACCAGATCAGCTGTATCGAAGATGGGGCATTTAGGGCTCTCCGGGACCTGGAAGTGCTGTAAGTACTGCTTATTTCTTCTACTCTTCTGATGGAAGCTTTGTGTCTGGGGTGCTCTAATGTGGAGGCTTGTCTGCTGGCTTAAAACCATGTGTCAAAATGGTCTACTAAAGAGATACCTTAACTAACTCATAGTGAATACACAGAAGAATCAAAATGTGTGTGTGCAAAACCTTGCATATCATATCTGTATGTTTAGGTAGAATTGTCTATCTAAGGATACTTAAATGTTCTTCTTATAATATTCTCAGGATTCACAGGATTTGTGAAAATTCCTATAACTGCTAAATATTAAGATAAAATTAATTTCGTAGAAACAATAACATCAAAAAATAAACCTCTTAGTAACTGATATGTTGGTATGTTTTGTAATTGTTGGGTAATGGAAAGATGTTTTTAAAAATGTAATTTTTAACCTGATAACTTAACATTATCTTTGTAAGGTTATGTTGAAATTCACTTTCTAATTTTAATAAGCTGTCCATTAGATCCATTTTAAATTCTTCACTACTGACTTTGTAATGCACAACATACAGACTTGGATTATAATTGGGATCCTCTCTCTTTCCTTGCTGAGTAAACATGACTGACAGAACCAGGTGGAGCAACTAAGTTATCTCTATTGAACTTTGACTTAGTAAAATCATTTTAATAAAGTGATTTTTGAATGAAAAATAATTTTAATGAAAAATATAGTTACTAAAGCACTTTACACCGCCCATATATATCTGGATTATTTTTTGGTCAAAGACTCATATTTCTAGTTTTTTTAAATATACTTACAGATTTCCTCCCCAAATAAAAATATTTTTCTCTGCTTTATTTCTTCCTTCATACAACGTAGTCAGAAATCTAAAATTGAGTTAAATGTGAAAGGGTTTTGAATTTTTAGTCTATTTGTTAAAAGTTATCCAGAAATCATCAAGTTCTGAAAAAATAAGATTTGTTGGTTTATAAATTAAGTTTCAGGAACAGAATGCAATTCTGAAAAAAATTTCATTTCTAAAATTTCATTTAGTATGGCTTACTTTGGAACTATTTTCTATGTGATTTTGGTTTAAATTACAAGTAAATGAATAGAATTTCTAGCTATGTCATAAGTTATTAATCATTTTTAAATATTTACTTATGAATTAGTTGATTGAGATAAATAGTGAAATATAAAAATATATACTGTTGTCTAACTACGTGAGAGGTCCCCTGAGTTTCTGTTGATAACAGTCTTTTTCTACAGGAAAAACATTCAAGGTACTTATATACATTTCAGTTATAAGGTCAATTTAAAAATTATGTACCAGACCCAATTTTAATATACAAACTCACTGAAGCTATTTCAGAATTAGAATAATGTTGATACAACTATGATTTCATGGTAGTGGTCTGATGGCAAAACCACAGTCAGTGTCGCTAAACTTCATATGTGAAGAAAATTATGAAATGTTCTCTTTTTCTCTTATGAATATTCTCTTTGTATATGAAGAGAATTATGAATATGAAGAGAAATATGACAAGAATTATTTAACTGAATGGAGCTAATCAAACTAAAAAATCTAGCATTAGATCAGTGCTCCAAACTAGTAATATGAATTATACCGATTATTATATGAAAAATTTGCTAAGTAGTTTGGATAAATTAAATCCCTTGAAGTACCTTTTTATTAAGTAAAAAAGCTTATATTTGTATTACATATGGAATCATTCGGCTTATTTATTCAATATGTATGTATATATATAACATATATATTGAGTATCTGCTATGTATCAAGTAAATTAAAGTTTGCCTTTTATAAACATTTGGCTTTTCTTTAGAATAGAGTTTATGCCCAGAAAGACTCCAGAAAGAAAGTTGTCTATTTTGTTTATTTTTACAATTAATAACTCTTTGGGATATATTTAATAATGTGGAAATAATGAAGGGACATTAACTTGCAGATCACCTTAAATTTCAGATTTCAGATGTTTTATGTATTTAAAATTTTTAATTCTATGAACCATTCGTGAGTGTATGTATGACTATACTGAGGCCAAACGGGAAAAGATGGGGGCAATTATCTTAGGTCAATGATAAAAATGTGTTAGATTAGGATATACTTGGGGGGGGGAAGTGAATGAAGTCCAAGAAGTCAAGTGAAAAGTTAAGGTAGAAGATAGCAAGAAGGCAGTTTGTCACTTGTCTGTTCATGGCAAACTGGTTTCTTGTGGAATCTGGTTGGTAGGATTTAGAATCGACTGTTTATTTTCTTATTGTGAAGATATCATCTCAAAAATAACATCGAACTAAATCTAGATCAATGCTTTCTTTTTATTTGGACACTAGACTCAAAAATGAAATGTATTCCTTGAGTTGCTAGTTTTACATTTTTTTTCCTTTTCCACAGAATGGGCATAATTTAATTTAACACAGTGATTCACATCCATTAAATACCAGACTCTCTGCAAAGCCCAATGCTTGGCACTAAGGGAATAAATAGAATAAATTAAGATCTAAGAATGAGAGGTGCTCCATGATTATAAAGGCTAACATTTTGTATTTACACATGATGTCCATTGTACTAGAATACATTCTAATTACAAGGAGAAAATCTTCAGGTTGAGCATAAAAATAATACATAGGCAAAAGCATTCACAAATGAATAAGTGCAACATATAAATGTGCATAATTTTCAAATAGGAATTGATCGTAACCATAATATGTGCATATCATATACCTAATTAACACATATTTATTACTAATTTTTAAAATAACTTAATTTTGTTGGTTTCACATATTTTCGGTCACTGGATATCAGTATCTACATTGCTTTACCAGCATCAATACTGAATAAAATACTAAGATAATTTATTTCTTCAGTTGCATTATGTGAACGAACATTTTAAGAAAAGACTTTGAATTGATAGCTACAGGCTTCAGCATTCAATAAAAACTTTCCTTTGCATGGAAACGTAAAAACACTATAGTTCAAAATTAATGCATGTCTGCTGTGTGATTTACTTTTAAAAAAAATGTTATCCCCAGAGTCACATTTCAGAGTGCTATATTCTCTAAAGATTTTAGCCATATTAAGTCAGCATAAATTTCGAGGGTGGGAAAAGGAGTCATTTGGAAGCAAATCCCTTTGAAAAGTGAAACCTTTTAGTTCAAACATCAAGATATATTTTAAGGCATTTGAAAAAATCATCTCATTTTGCTTGAGCCCAGGAAAACGTAGAAGCTTTTAGATAACATAAGCCAACCAATTCAGTGCTTTACAAGTTCTCCATAAAGTGGTTTATTTTTCCTATGTGACTTAATTCAAATCTCTGAGATTAGTTCTTATATCATTCAATACACTGCAAAACTGGATAGCAAAGAACATCAGTGCAGTTCTAGGTCTGTCTCCATTGTGCCCTACTTTACTGAGAAGTTTAAGTTAATCCCTTAACCCCCAAACGCCACCATGGATAACCACAGGTACCAGTTGGCCTAAAGTGGCCTTATTTTGCTTATCCCAAACAAATTTGGCCCACAGACTCTTTGAAATATTTGAATTAATTACCAATATTTAAAAATTAGAAGGCTTTATCTAAAAATTTCAATTTCTAGCTTCCCTTGGAAAAGTAAGATGGTTTGGGCCACGATCCATTGGAGCTGCTACAACAGAGAACATCATTGCTCAGTGACGCAAGTCCTCACCATCCCCAGCTGTCTGTCTGACCTTCTCCATCTCTCTGGATTATTGTGTTTTTAAAAAATTTTTTTTTTCTTTTTGCACGTGGCCTACTTCTCTCATTTAAGGTCCCTGCCTGGCCTCTATAAGTAAATGAATTTGCAACTCCTAATTCAAACCCTTCTACAATATCAAACATCACCCACCTGGACCATTGATGCTGTCTTTCTTGTCTCCTTCAGAAATTTGTCCCTTTTAGTTACCACCCCAGTGTATCTTCAGTCTCTCCCCATCCTGGAATCCCTTTCCGTTCCCACACTTTATTCACACACCTCAGGATAACTGTTCTGTCACTTGCTTATCATAACCAGTCTTCTCTGAAGCAAAAATAACTCTCTTCTTAATCTTATTAACTCTAAATTTTTAAAATGAATCTAATTCATCTCCCTAGTTGGACTGTATGCTATTTTATGACAGGAATTATGTCTCATTTATTTTTATCATACTCCGTGTTGCCAGAAAAAAAAAATAAAATAACAGTCATTCTGGAGATATTTGATGAAGGAGGAGGAGTAGTAGAAAAAGTAGGAAAAAATTGAACCAAGCAAGGATAATACTTATTTTCAACATAATTCCCTCGGCCACCTATCTTCCTGGCTCTACCTCGTGAAACCACGATCACTACCACACACCACTAAACACAAAACAGGTTATGCTGCTGTAGCTAAACATTGTTAGAATAGATTAAGCTTTTAATATAGGGCTACAGCACGTCACTTCATCCCCACCTGATGCAAGTACCAAATAGAGATGTAGGTCTTTCTACTCAAATTTCAACAGCAGCTCATGTCCGTAGTAAAGAACAATGAGCAAGATGCTGTTCCAGCACTTGACAGGAATGACTCTGTATTGTCGCTGTGAGATTTCAGTTGGAGAATTCAAATATGTTCATTTACTAATGGACACTAATTAAATACAATACCTCTCTAAGGAAATGTAATTGTTCAAATTTTCCAGCTGTGATTGCTCCATGTTCATTTCTTAACCAATATTATGAACAGACACATATCTGGGTGCAGAATGTAACATGTAAATAGTCAACGATGCTATGACTAAAGCCATAAATTTGTAATAAATGTTGATAAAACTGAGTGTATAACAATATGTTAAAGTATGAAATTTATTTATCAACTTATCTGTAAAATAGTGTGTTGTCTATGCCATCTCTACCAGATAGTTTTCCTGCATAAGCATAGTCACAAAAAGTTTTCTTTAGGGCCGGCCCTGTGGCTCACTCGGGAGAGTGCGGCACTGGTCGCACGGAGGCCGCGGGTTTGGATCCTATATAAGGATGGCCAGTGCGCTCACTAGCTGAGCGTGGTGCAGACCACACCGTTCCGAGGGTTGCGATCCCCTTACCGGTCAGAGAAAAAAAAAAAAAGTTTTCTTTATATTAATATAAAAAATCATAAATACATTTTTATATCTAAAATTTCTAACTTTTTTTTATCCTACAGAACTCTCAACAATAACAACATTACTAGACTTTCTGTGGCAAGTTTCAACCATATGCCTAAACTTAGGACTTTGTAAGTAGTCTTTATATATGTTAAGATGAATTTAATCAATTAAGGGTCCCCCCCATTACCATTTTTACTAAGCAGAGAACAGAACCACTAGTTTATTATGGGTTAGACAAAGAAAAAAAAATTTAATTCTAGATATGACATTTGAGTAAATGAACTATTATTTTGAAGACTTGAAAGCTTTCTTTTGAATGATATGCATTATGGGAAGTTTGGAGTGAAAAAAAAAACGTTTACTTTGAGCTATTGTGGAGGTCACATTTCATTAAGAAATGGAAAACTACTTGATTGGCTGTCAGAAATGATAAATGGGAAATCTTTATGATTTTATTACAGTACTGCAAGCAGACCTAATAAAGCTAAACCGGTTCTCCAACATTCTTTGTAACATAAAATTACTGCATCACCCTCTAGTGCATTTATAATTAAGGTTGTGTCAGCATTTATATTTAAAAATATCTTTTCAGGGTTTATCAATGAGCACTAAGATATTTTTGGTGAATAAAAATGGTTCTCTGATGAAGTATTGACTACAGCTATATTTTTCTCTTGGAAAAAAAAATGTAATTCTTGAAGTCCAGGGTAGATGTATTACACAGGTAAATCTCATTTGAACTGGGTTTCAGAATCACCCTGACCTAAAAAATATATTACATATAACATTTGAGAAATGGTTGGAAACAAAACAAAAGCATCAGACTTCTTGGGAAAAAATGTGTTTTGAAGTAGGGAAAATATTTTTAAATTGGATTTTCCCAATACTTCTCATTTTATAATAGCTGATAACTGGAAAAAGTATTATATTTGTTTTCTTTAATGAAAGAGTCAGTTGAATTACCAACTTTTTAATAAATTAGGCAACATCAATCTGAGTGTCATTTTTTTTCTCACTAAAATCTAACTCTATATATGATAACACATCATTATAATTCCCTAGGAGTATGATTTAGCAAAATAAAGAAGTTCTAAAAGTTTGTAGACATAACTAAATTTAGTTTTCTTGGAGCTATCAGATTGAGACTGATCTAACTGAAGTATCAGCCCAGTTCACTCTAACTATATTTGACAAAATTAGTTTCCCACTAACTCTATTTTTTTTAAAGAGAAATTGATTAAGCTTTCAATCCTTGCAAAAATAAAGCCACTGACACTGTAAAATCATCCATCATCTGCATTTTTGTTACTGTTTCTTATTTTCGTGTAGAAATCCACTAGTTTTCTTACTAACTGGGTTTTATAATTTTTATTTATTTTTCTCTCATTTCAAATTTGAGCACTCCAGATTGGAAACACTGTAATGTGCTTGGTTTAGATGGAAATATGATGGACTGTGC
The DNA here is from genome assembly GCF_000696425.1 of Galeopterus variegatus. NCBI lineage: Eukaryota > Metazoa > Chordata > Mammalia > Dermoptera > Cynocephalidae > Galeopterus > Galeopterus variegatus. The sequence continues at coordinate 626,229 of NW_007727341.1, read as the reverse complement.
CATGTGATTTCCAAAGGGTGGCACTCGAACTTCCTAGAAAACTGAACAGGAGGTCACTAGCTTTCCCAAAGTGTAGCGTTTTGTTCCGTGGCATGCCTTCCAGTTTTGATGCAAGACAATCTGTTCCTTATCTGCAGGTTCAAGGAGAATGTAAAACAGTCGTCTAACTTTAAATTCCCTTGCTTTGGTTGATTCATTATTCTGTAGTATCATTGCTACTTAAAAAATCCATTTTTAAGGTCCAATTCTCTTTCTGGACTGAATACCATGTTTTAATATCCATTACTATTATTGAGTTAGAATTGAACACATCAGCTAAAAAGGACTAAAATGTTATTACTGTGTCATAGATGATTCTGGGAATGATACTTTGATTTATAGCTTTGGATGTCCTTTATTTTAGTTTGAGAAAACATAAAAGCCAGTTTGAAGTCATTTACCTAATTTAGTGGATACATTTGTCTGATATTATTAATGGAGAAGTGCTATTTGCCACTTGGAAGCAATCCATGATCGTGTGCAGATTCTGCCAGCATAGAGGGGACTTACTTAATTCCTTCACTCACAGCCATTTATGCCTTTTAATTTCAGTCCCTGATCTTTGAAGATAGGTCTTCAAGAGCCAAAGCAGTTAAACCCTTTTTCTGTGATTAAACAAAAAAAGAAGGAAATAAGAATAGGGATGTGAAAAAAAGTATTTTATATTGAATTACTATTCTGTCTTGTTCAGCAAAAAATGAAAGTGACTTGCTAAAAAGATTTTGCAAGTAGTTTCTATAGAGACTAATAATGGCAGGACTTACTGATATTTTAAACTGGGAGCCATAACTTTTATTAACCTCCCTCCCCCACCTTTCCTCTCCCCCACCCCA
>NW_007727341.1:609732-624424 GCF_000696425.1 Galeopterus variegatus | reverse complement strand
CCACCCCCTCTCAAAGCGATTTGCCTTAGACGTTTTTTTTTCCTCTTTACCCTTTTGAATGAACATAGGCAAAAGAATTTTATGATCACATTTAAGCTTCTGTATATTTGCTTAGTTCAAAACAAATAAAGATAGACTTGATTCTGTGGTTGTAAACCAGTTTAATTTTTAGAAAAAATAATTAAATGTTAACTTGCTATGCTTTATCTACTTCTATATTAAGAAATATAGTTATATATTATTATTAATGAATTTTTCAAGTTTTTAAATAATTGTTTTTTTGTTTTCTTGCTTTAAACTTCTTTCCTATCATTTAGTCGACTCCATTCCAACAACCTGTACTGTGACTGCCATCTGGCCTGGCTCTCCGACTGGCTTCGCCAACGGCCTAGGGTTGGCCTGTACACTCAGTGTATGGGCCCATCCCACCTGAGGGGCCATAATGTAGCTGAGGTTCAAAAACGAGAGTTTGTCTGCAGTGGTAAGGGAGAAAGAAGGGCCATGTTATTGTATTTTCATATGCTGTTATGTCACAGAATGTGAAGAATGCATGCTTAAAAGGTTTCAGTGTTACTTACAACATGTGCAATTGTGCACTAATTACTTAATGGAGATGCTCTTTTTTTAGTGATAATACATTTTAAGACATTTGTATATTTTTGACTACTACTGATTACTTGTACCTAAGTTAAGATCAAAGATTTTTCAGTTTTCACTCCAGGAGAAGTATAGGAAATGACAAGATTATGGTTCTACATGGGAATCACTATGTTTCTTTAAGTAACAAATTATATCTATTTTTATGTTAACAACGGAAAAATGATTAGCTAATCCTGGATTCCTACTGTGAAATTCAAAAAGTAATTCAACCATGGTTCCAAAGTGACAAAATACTCTTCATGTATACATATATGAGGGTACTGCAAAAAGCTCATGGGAGCATTTGTATAATCTTTTGATTCTATTTTTCCACTAACTTTTTGAAGAACCCTCCTATACTAATGGTTCAATTCTATTATTTAAACAAATAAATAATTAGCTTTAATAACAAAAGTAAGACATGGGCTATGTGAAATATCAGTAGCTGATGTTTACTAAGTTCTTCTATGTGCTTAAGCACCAATCTAAGTATTTTGCATAGGAAAGATTTTCAAAAAGTTCATGGAAATATTTGTATTACCTTTTAATTCTAATTTTCTATGAGCTATTTGAAGTACACTCGTGTGCATGTGTATGTGTATCCATATAGATATATCTTATAAATATAGAGCTGGTTCTGTTTCAGAAGTTTCTTTTCAAAATACAATAAAATAAATTTTTAAAAGCATATAATGTTTATCATAAATATTTAATAGTTTTTTAAAGGAGGAGCGGGGAGACATTGTTGGTACTTGATTCTATTCTGTTGTTATCTTTTAGAACTTTTTATGTATTTTCTCACACTTTTTATAACCTAAAAAAATTCTCTTATAATGTCATGGAATGTTCTCATTAAGTCTGATTGCTTTTTAAAAAATTAAACAATGAAATGACTAACAATTTGTTACTAACTGCTTTTTTCTCTCTTTACTTTTTTCCTTCCTGCTTTCTAGAAGAGGAAGAAGGCAAGTTCACGTTTCTTTTTTAGATCGAGAGTATTTTTGTAAAGTTTGAGATCTTGTTTAGAGGGATTGGGTTAGCGACTAAGTAGCAGCCTCTTTCTGGTGCCTCACCGCCACTAGGGACCTTTCCCTACAGGTCAGAGGGGGCTGTCCCTGTTCTCCGGAAACCATGAGTTTCCAGATGCCCGTTTGGTACAGCCCTGCTGACATTCTGTTGTTTATCATCCGAACAGTAAAATCTCATTTCAGAATTCTTTTGTTTCCAAATATTGAGTTGTAAAAATACATACCTGCAGGCAACTACTTTTGCTAAAATTTCAAATCATGTGAAACCCAAAAAAGAATCATAGAGATTAACAATTATAGAGTGACATGATACAAATTATTATAATAACTTCAAAGAAAGCAGTAATTTTGAACCTTTCCAGATGTCAAACTTAGCGTTATCTAATTTTCCCCTGCATTTATTGGCACATGATTACTTAATTTGAGTAACAGTTATGTCTACCAAGACAGCAGTCTTACTGCTTTTCTTTCTTTCTTTTTTTTTTTTTTTGAGACAAAATAAATTAAGCCACACAAATTCGATGAAGACCAAGCTCTATTTAAGCTTATTAGAAATGAATATAGATTAGTCTGAAATTGCTGCTTTTTTTGGAAATCAGAAGAGTTTTGAGTAGAAGTCTGGTTTTGAATCTGAATTTAGCCTTTCTCACAATTTCTTCAAGGTTTAAAAATTACCACTTTCATGACCAGTTTTTAAAATTTTATTTGCTACATCTGAATATTAACCCTGAAATATAAATGCATGCTTCCTAAATATATATTTTAGAAACATAGAATCATTTTATCATCACTTATTTAGAGAAATTTATTTCTGTCACATGCTTTGTTATTGAGCAAAGTTTGCATGTTTCGTAACTATGAAATTCAGGAGGAAAAATATTGCTGTTTGTTTCTTTTTTAGGTCACCAGTCATTCATCGCTCCTTCCTGTAGTGTTTTGCACTGCCCTGCTGCTTGTACCTGTAGTAACAATATTGTAGACTGTCGTGGGAAAGGGCTCACGGAGATCCCTACAAATCTACCAGAGACCATCACCGAAATGTATGTGCACTGAAATGCTTTCTTATCCCTCTAATTGCTAAGTGAACTAAACCTCGATTTTCTTTAGGAAATTTTGGGTTTATCAAAGGTGCATCTGATCAATTAGCTTAGACAAATGTTCTTTTCAAAAGTGTATTGACCTTTACTCTGTTTAATTAAACATCTTGTTAAAGGGGCTAGGATTTTTTTTCCCCACAGGTAGGATTATAAGGAATGCATTTTAAGGAAAAATAGTACTTTCTCTTTCCTTGAGAATGTGTTATTAGGCTATTCAGGAAAAATAAGAGTGTCTATCCCTAATCTGGCCTTTTGGGTTTGTAGATCTACTATTGTGCATTTCCAGTGTGGATTGGTAGGATTACAAAGAGGGACCACGCTGGGACTAGTAAACTGTAATGGCAAGATAACTGGATTATGTTCTTCCTCCTCAAGAGCTAACATTTTAAAATGCAGGTTCACTATTTTGTTCGAATTGATAGTCTAATGCAAAGCGTAAAAAGAATAATATTATAAAGTTAAATATAAAGATTTTTAAATTAGTCAGCATTTTAGCCTGTTTGAGCCAGTGCCTGACTACCTGCATCAAAAGTTAAATTCTGATGACAAGGTATCACATACATATTTTGTAAGCAGCTGCTGAATGCATTTCTATGTCCTTGCCAAATATACGTCATGTGGATAAAACAAGGTCACCACATAAGAGGTAAAAGGGAATGCTTTTACCATCTTGGGGTGTAAGCACTAGGGAAAATCTCTGCCTCAATATTCATTAATTAAGAAAGCACCTCTTAACCACCCCATCATATTATTGCCTTATAGGTAAATTCTAAATTGTAACTAAATAGTTTTGGATGTTTTTGGTGAAAATAGTAAAATAGAACCAACCTCTTGTGATAGACCTACATAATAGGCCACAAAAATTATTTTTCAAAACTGCTCATTTATTTTTACCAATTTGTTTAATTGCTTTAATAAATTAACTGCCCTCATTTACTTTATATGAGAATAGGCTCAGTTCAGAGACTCACTTCCATTATTTTAAAGTATCTAACATGTGTAACAGTGCACTCAGAGCTTTGCAGTGTAAGGTATGATCCTCTGCAGGACTCTAGAATCTGTGGAGTTTTAACACAGGCACTGAATTACATATGCACATAATAATAATATTCTTGTCAAAATTTTAATTTTTGGAGAACTACCTTACCTATAGAAAACATTTGTAAGTACTTTTTAGCTGAACTTTGAAAGAAGAATAAGATATGGTTTTGGAAGAGGCAGGTGGCATTCCATGAAAGAGACATATCAGGAACAAAGGGCAGAGGTGGCCGTGAGAATTGTGTTTGAGAAATTGTACAATTGAATCTAATCAGAGCAATAGGTTCATGTTCAGGCCTCATGGAAAATAATGCCCCCCAAAAGACAAATACATCTAATTCTAAAGTCACATGATACCGAAGTCCTTTAAGTTAGTCAAAAGATACTAGATACAAAGAAGTAGATAGTAGAAAGACATACTAAGTTTTCTAACAGGGGAATAGTACGTTTATCTTTTCAGGCATGAGCATGTCTTAGGTAAGCACTTACTAAGTAAAGGCACTGTGAATTTTCCGGAGATCTTCCATCAAATGGCTAGCAAATTTGACATGCAAATTAAAAACTATAAAATGAAGTACAATGTAAGAGATGAACCTATAAAGTTCAAGATATTACAGAGGGTGTAAAGTGGAGGGCAAGATACAGTGGTTAACTAGAGTCAGAAAGTTTTAGTCGGAACCCCAGGTTTACCTACCATTTATTATCTGTGAAACCATGGACAAGTTACTCATCTAATATGAGCCTGTCTCCTCATCTGAAACTAAGGGTTGTTGTCAGTTTGAAAGGAAATAGTTCACACATGTAGAGCTATATATGCTTAGCATGTAGTAATCATTCCGTAAATGGTACCTCAGTTGTGGAAGTCTTCATGTGGAAGTGACACCAGAACTCAGCCTTGAAAGATAGGTAGTGAATGGAAATACAGAGATGAGAAAAGGACTTTCAGAATTAATAGAATATCATAGCATAGGTAATAAGAATGAAAGTACAAGACATCATAAGACAGGAACTCTGTTTGGTACTGGAAAATAAAGTTGGAAAGGTAGATTGGAGCCAATTCATGGCGGATCTTATAGTAGAAGATCTTAGATTTTATTTGCAATGCATTTGAACACAAGAGTTTTACTCTGAGTCTCCCAGAAGAATTAGTCTGACAGCTCTGTACCAGTGATTTGGTAAAAGGAGAGAATGCAAGGCAGGAGGCTTCTTGGGAGGTGTATTCATGCTGATCCAGGGGAAACGTCAGAAGAGCATGAGCTAGTTAGTAACAGTAGGGATGGTGATGTGCAAACAGATGTGATAGGTAATATAGAAGCAGAATTAATGGGATTTAGCATGTGAAGAGATGAGGGAGAAATGGAGAAAAATAAAGCAAAGATGATGCAGGACTTTCAAGTATGAGTGATGGGGAGGTGTTGGTTATATCATTGCATGTCAGAAGCTGAGGAGCAGAACCAAACCTGGGGAGGAAGATGATGGTGAACTCAATTTGTGCAATACAGAAGTACCAGCGACACATTTAGAGGCACTGAAATAATACTGACTATAATAATTTTAGAGCAAGACAAGGACTTCAGGCAAAGATTATGAAATAACTAACATAATAAAAAACAAAGTTGAGAGTTAAAACCATCAAAATGGCCAATGGAAAGGAGAGCAAAAGAAGAGAAACCCGAGGACCTTATAAAAACAGCAGAGGGCTCTAATAGGGAGGGAAGAAAGGGGATTCTAGGAAAAAGGATCTGCAAAGGCAGCTACTGCTGCTAAGGAACCAAGCTGCGGTCTGAGAGCAGGTTTTGGAATCTGACCAGCAGATTGTTCTCGGAGGACTCAATTTCAATCGGGTGGTAGGTAAGTAACCGCCTTTTCAGAGTGTTGAGAAAGGGAGTATTGATGAGTATTGGGGAAAGCAGATACAGAGCAGTTTGAAGAGTTTGTCTGAGAAAGGTTTTTTTTAAAAAATAAAATTGGTTTTATATAGGACAAACATGGATTTATTTCAAGTTGAAGAAATCTGCAATCATTAGAAAGTCAGAAAGAAAGAAAGAGTTTGAGGGGAAATGAGAGCATGAAACATAAATAATATAAATGTGGAAGCAAGATCATTCTGCACATAGGAGGGAATTGATCAAATCCAGGTCATCCTATGAACAAAAAGCTGTTGGATGTTGACAAAAAGAGAAGCATAAGTTGTAGACATAACATACTGAAAGCAATATAAGACATTTAAAATGGTTTATCTTCTGTAGTGTATTTTATTTTTTATCATAGTGCTTTTCTTCTATTTTTATGCTCTATAGATTTTGTATAATGGTGGAATTTAGTAGCATAAAAGTTATACTAAATAACACGTCCCATTGGGTTTGCCTATATTGAGGAGGTGGTGTATCAGATAAAGCTACAATAAATTAAATTTATAAGTAGAGATTAAAACAAGTAAAGCTCTAGGAGAATTCTACTTCTCTATTACATTATCAGCTTTATTGGCAGAGCATCTGGTAATAAATCATATTGATCCTCAACTCCAAGAAAATTCTTTCGTTTTCATTCATTATAATGGTATAACCAACTTAGTAACTCACTTCTTCTCTTACTCTTTTATTTTTTTGTAAGAATCATAAAATGTGGAAATAAATCTATCTTCTTTATCTTTAGAAATTATAGGTTTTTAATTCATGATGAACTGAAAATTATCAACTCCCCCCATATTATTCAAACATTTTTTTTAATATCTGGACTTTACATTATTAGTAGAATTGCTTAATGGCAAAATAGCACATACTTCATTCAATAATTTTAACTTGATTTCCTACTATGTGGTATTTCTTTGTTCTTGCAACTGTCTGATAATATAATTCTAAAAGAAAGTACAAGGGTACATCAAAGAGTTCATGGAAAGATTCTCGTTGTCTTCTGTCTACTTTTCCATGAATTTTTTGAAATGCCCCCATATGTATGTGCTATATAGGCTATCAACTGCCCCCAAATCTAGGTAGAAAAACTACCCCTAAACCTAGGTAGAAAAAACACTTTTTTTTCCTGCTTTGTATTTGCAACTACAAATTTATACTTCTGGTATTTGCTAAAACAATTATTTGTTAAGCCATAGAAGGGAACAGGTTAGGAGTAACTTTAAAAATCTTGCCTATGAAGAAAATTTAAATGCAGCAGAAAGAAAGATAAGGCATTAAGGTATAGAAAAGTTTGTAAAACTGGATCTGTTTCATAATACATTGCAACTACTATAATGTCAGTTTTTCTGTTCTCTTTTGCATGTTCTCATGTTTCCCTGAATTTTGCCTGCACCGAACTTATCATAGTTTAGTTTGTTACTTTGACTAATGTCAAACTATTCTGTGAGACTGCAAGCTTGACGAGGGCAGAACCATGTCTATTTTCTCAGCATTTCTGCCCCAACACTTAGTGTGATGTGGGTGGGCAGAAGGACAGTGTTGGGAGTAGGTGGAGGGGGTCTCATATACACAATCTGGAGAGCACCCAGGCCTCCATTCTCACTTGTGAAAACAAGTGACAAAGAAAGATGGACTAATGCAGAGAAGATAGAAGGGGGAGATAGAATGTATAATGTAAGATAAAATTAGGTGTAAAAGAAAGAAGCTGTGCTCCCCTGGAATCTGCCCAGCACTTTGCTGCTTTGAACTCTGCTGACTGAAAACCTTGTTCCCAAACAGATGAGATGCCTCAGGCAAGTCTATACACGATCTGGTCCATGGCAACAAAATCATTAATAGCAAATGATTCTCGATATATCAACTCCTCAGAATTAATTACTTAGACCACATTTTGAGGTGTAAAATTTTTAATACGATGCAATGGATTGCTATAAAGTTAGACTTTTAGTTCTCTGAAATCCACTTACAGACTTTCTGTGTCATATCATCTTTTCAAACCATTATACGGAAATTCTATAAATCATGGAGAATACTTAGTAAGACATAGGTTGTAACAACTTAATATGTCTTACTTACTCTTACCTCCTGCTGCCTCAACTCTTGGCCACCTCTTTTGGGCATAGAAACTAGAAGCCACACAGTTCCTTTTCATTTGTCAGAAGATCAGGGGAATGTTCAAATTATCGGAAGGGACAGGATGGTAGCCAAGTTCCAAGGCCTAACCCAGGTCTTCTGCATGCCATTTCAGTGCTTCTGGAGATGTATTGCAGAGTCTTAGTAGTTAAAATACTTTTATCAGATATGCCATTCAAATTGGAAAAATGTAAAGGAAACTCACTTTGTTAAGTAAACTCACCAAACTACTTTTACTAGTCCAGGAATAAAGAAGGCTCTTTTGAAGAGATTCATAGTGGTGGGGGCTGAATATTAGGTTTCCAAGTACTTTTGTTCCTTTCTTTCCTCTGAATCACTTGCATGCATAATTATAAAGAAACAAAAGTAAGAATGACTCATGAATGCTATGTGTGATTGCAACCTGCATTTATCATATTGAATACAACTTCAAAATTTTATTTTTTTGTCCATTTCTGTTTAGACAAACACTTCCTTTCATTTATGTTTAACCCTTTTAGCAGGCTGTTTCTGCATTAGCCTCTCCCCAAATTTTGAATCCTTAATTCTGTTAAATAATACTTACCCAATTTTGAATCCACATACTTCAAAGTCATTTGACCTTCTATACATAGGTGTATGCAAGTTAGATTTGATAAACTTGTCTTTAAATAGCCTGTACTGGATGATTTAAAAGAATTACAGGTACACATGAAATCAGTCATGATGTTTTGATTGTTTAGAAGGCACCTAGTAATATTTCAACTAACAGCACAGCTGTTATGCTGTGTAATTCGTTGATTTTATTTTAATTATAACAATGTTTTAAAATAAATTTTAAAAATAAACATACATTTTTAAAATAAAAATGATATACAGTTTGACTAATTTTTATAGCACATGTAAATTAATGTGACTTTACAATTTAGGCGATATTGATAAAATATCTAAGGAAGGCAAATGATTCTATTTTTTCATGTAACTGGTATGAAATAAATAAATAGTCCATTATGTGAGTTTGCCATGTTAAATAATAAATAGGTTAATAATTTCAAAGTGAAATTATTTTCACTCTGGAAGGATCTAACTGTTTCATTATGAAAGTATTTAAAAATTGAGAGGTATATTCAACTCAAAGGTAATAAAATGCAGTAGAAAATAGTTTTAAAATGTTTTAAAAGTGAAAATCTAAGCAACTTTAGTTCATAGTTTTACTAGAATTTTACTAGAACACTTGTTAACAACTGCAGAACTTGTTAGCATTTTTCAGTTTTACACATTCCTGATATTTTGTTATCTCAGATCTATCCATGGAATTAGCTAGCCTACAGCATGACTTTGGCTTTACATATTATACTTTTATAATTCTGTGCTCTCTCAGCAAGTAAATATGACAACACCTGCAATACTTTCTTTCTATTAGAAATATGTATGACACAGTACTTTTTAAAAACCTCTTGGGTCAGTTAGCTTAGTTGGATAGAGTGTGGTGTTGGTTAAGGTCAATGGTTAAGATCCCCATACCAGCTGCAAAAAACAAAAAAAACCAAACAAACAAAAATAACAACAACAACAACAAAAATCTTGTATCATAGTTAACACCTTCTTTCTGATAAAAAACTTTGCAAAAAGATTTTCGAAATTGTTCATCTTACGTTATTTCTACCAAAACGGAATATAGGCATTTATATATTCTCAGAGGGTTAGTAGAAACCTTTTAAGTTTTTTATACTGTTGAAAATAGTTTTGTTAGTTTTTTATGTGAACCTGGTTTCAGATAGAGCTATCACTCTGATGTAGAGATTTAGAATTATGTTCTCAAATTTTGTTCTGAGGTCCTCATAATAACAGAAAATAGGTATGCATTCCCTAAGTATCATAAAAGTACTAATTTTTCTTCTATCAAATAATATTATTTTGCCTACAAATGTCATTAGACAAACAGTCCCAGTATCAAAATAAAAAGCCATCATCAGCATATATACACAAGCCAGTATTATTTCAACACTGATTATATGCTAACATACATATGGTTAGAAAAACAAAATAGCATGATTCCTTTCTGAATTTTTTAAAATGAGATATGTAGTCATAAAGTCATTTCATATCAAAGAGGTTTTTTCTTCTAAATATTATTTTTCATTATTTTTATTTCCTCATGTTTTTGGATTCTATTTTCTGCAGTTTTTGTATCATGATTTTATCGTAAGGGCCAAGAAAGAGATCAGAGCATCAATTCATTATTCAGCTTATTAAAAAGAGTTTTCCAATATGTTCCCACAGAACAAACACATAAAGTTAATTATAGTTATCAATTATCGTAAGGGCCAAGAAAGAGATCAGAGCATCAATTCATTATTCAGCTTATTAAAAAGAGCTTTCCAATATGTTCCCACAGAACAAACACATAAAGTTAATTATAGTTATCAGTAGCTACACTTATTATGCTCTCTACAGCAACTTGCATAGTTCCATAGCAAAATTGTGTAAAATAAATTATGTAAAATAAACTTGTAGATTAAACGATACTTGTAGTTCCATTGGCCATTATTGAGTACACTAGTAGTCACTGGAGTGTTTTCATCTTTATTTTGGCAGAATTCCCAATTTTATCTACATATCTTAATCTTTCATTGCCATTGAAAGAAATAGACAACAACTTGTAGATTAAACGATACTTGTAGTTCCATTGGCCATTATTGAGTACACTAGTAGTCACCGGAGTGTTTTCATCTTTATTTTGGCAGAATTCCCAATTTTATCTACATATCTTAATCTTTCATTGCCATTGAAAGAAATAGACGAATTATCTTTAAAAGTCTACATGTATCTATTACATGCAAAGAAACCATTTTTATTAAGACTGTGGTCATGATAAGAAAATTATTTATTTGTATCTATTCCCCCCAATTTATTTCTTATTTATATCTAATTTCCCAAAAGTTGTATATGTAATATATATGTTATGTATGTGTATACACGAAAACACTTTACATGCTATTTTGTGGAGCTATGTGATCATTGAAGAGGAAGGTAATAGGCTTTCTTAAGAGAAAATCCAATTTATTTCTTATTTATATCTAATTTCCCAAAAGTTGTATATGTAATATATATGTTATGCATGTGTATACACGAAAACACTTTACATGCTATTTTGTGGAGCTATGTGATCATTGAAGAGGAAGGTAATAGGCTTTCTTAAGAGAAAATTACAGAACACTGAATCAAACTTTTGTGATATTACTTAATAAGTAAAAATGAGTATAATAAAATTATAAATAAATTATAGAAAAAGTATTAAAATTACAAAGACAGAGATTCAAGTGGTAAGAAAAAAACAAAACCCCCAACTGTTTTTTCTTAAAAAATTCAAAGAGTTTGATGAGTATTATTGCAACAGAAGGCATGTAAAAAGGTAGCATTTTTTTTATAGGTACTACATATTCAACAACTATTTTTGAGTGTCTACTCAGCATCAAACATCATAGATGAAAGGACATAGTCCCAGGCTTCAAAATGTGTACAATGCAGAGAATTGAAGCTTTACACAAACAGAAATTTTTAAAACTACAGTATATGAGAAGTGATAAAATACATGCACGGTGAACACAGAGAAGGACTCCCTTGGTCTGCCTGGGAGAATCACGTTATGTTCAGGTGTGAGGATATGTTTTGCAGGCAGAAAAACCAGGGGCTTTTCTGGACAGAGGAAAGAACATTGCAAACTTCCAGGAAAGTGAGAGAGTAATATGCTTTTGGAGAAATTAGAAGTTTGTGATTGCTAGAATATAGAGTGAAAACTGAATCTTGAGTATAGACTGTCCTGATAATAATAGGATGTAAGAAAAAAAAGTGAGTAGGGTAGTAGCATGATTAGATTTTTTTGTTAGCAAAATCACTCTAGCATGGAATGGAGAGTGGTTTGGAGGAAGGGAACCCACTGAGAAGGCGACAGCAGCAGTCTCTGTAAGCAAGGATGAAGGCAAGCTTAGCAGCAGATAGTGATGGAAAGTCATTCCAAGAGGTGACACTACTGCTAATGCAGTTGATTACACTGAATGTTCTACAGGAAAAAAAAAAAAAATGGAGACACCTCGAATGTAAATAAGACCTGTGTAGCATCTAACATAATAATGAAGACATATGGGGCACAGTCAAAGTTTTATTCATTCTCAGAGCGAAGAATTTGTGATTTGTTTTTTTAGCAATTATGTTAGAGATTTATGGTTAATCAGTCAGAAAAACTGAGTTAAAAATTTATATAGTTCCAATAGTGCTAGAGATTACAGTGTTATCTAAACTCTAGGAAAAAGATAATGGGTAAATTGGAGAATAACTCAGTGCAGGAGTAGAGGAGAATGCAAAGTACTATCTACTCACTGAGGAATCCTGTTGCACAAGTGATGTAAAAAGACAATTTGCATAATGTTTTTAAAATTAAAATGATCAGCAGATGGGATACTTAGTTCAGTGTTTGATTCACATTAAATGTCCAAAAGATTTTAGTGAAAAACACGACAACAAAACCTCCAAGTTTTTATTACTGGATTAGCATTATTGACATTATGAATCTATACTCCGTCCCCTTGAAATCAGTGAGCCATGTGCCATTTTTTCACTCTAAGTCTAAACCGTTTGATTGTGTATATTGAGTGCCTCTTTGCATTTGTATACATGCCCATGTGAATACATGCTTGAAAATTTTAACACTCATTCAGGAGACACGCACACACATACTCATGCACACGCACACAAGTTTTTGTCTTGTTGTAAATGCTTAAAGGCCAAATGGAAAAAGTCATTTCTCTATTATGAAAACATTGGTTAAATGTACACTCAGGAGAATGTATCCTAAAATGACATCATAAAAAATAAAATTAAATTAAGGAAATGGATAATTTTCAGGAAAAAGTCATCCCAACATAGGAATGGCTGATAATTAATACAGACACAGTCCTAAGGCAAAAGTCCTATATGCAAAGTATGTCCCTCTAGAGACCAGTATTCACTAAGCTGCTGAAGATATTTGTTAAACTTACAGCGTTCTGGAGACTGCCATTACAATACAGAGATAATATTGTAGTCTAAAATACATTGCATCATTTTATGTAGGGGCATCTGACTATTCACTAAGCTGCTGAAGATATTTGTTAAACTTACAGCGTTCTGGAGACTGCCATTACAAAACAGAGATAATATTGTAGTCTAAAATACATTGCATCATTTTATGTAGGGGCATCTGAAGTACTTCAATGGCATGCATTTACTGCTGAAGTTGAAAGTAATATTCCAGAAATATAAAGAACTTACTTTGGAATTATGTAATAGGCAAGAGAATCCCTAACATCAAAGGAATATTGCTGCTTCCTCCTTTTCAAATGCTGGGCTGATGTCACCGTGATGAGAATGTGCTGGCTACACTAAACAATTTAAGATTCAGAAGCTAGAATCATTCCACCTTCCCTCCCCTCACCCCATTAAATCTATGTTCTATTTTCTGGCAGCTGTTTTTGCCATTTACGTGAAAAGCAGATGAGAAAATGCAAAGAACTGTCAGTTTTATTGCCATGTATAATCAGCATCTGGGCTATATATTAACAGACAAAATCAATCCAAATTCATACTTTACTGAGTACTGTAAAAACTTTTTTTGAGTTTCTAAAACAGTCTCCAAATTAGAAAATGGGCTATATTTTAATCATGTTGATCATGGAAATTGCAACCAGTCATATTTTTTTCAGCCTCAATGTGAGTGATATTTGTGTATATGTTTAATAAACAATCATTGGTTGCTTGCTAATTTGCTTAAAAACATGATCCAGAGCCATATGTATTTATTTTACACTAGATCAAATCGTGTGTCACGTTTTTACTTTTCTGTAATATGTGTGTGTATGACTATACATGACATAGATTCTTTATTATATAGTGCTGTATATAAGGGGTCTTCAAAAAGTTCATGGAAAAGATTTGTATTATCTTCTAATTCCATTTTATCTTTTCATCATTTTTTGTGCAAGAAACAAAACACCAGAAATTTTCTTTACATCTCATTTAATTTTTACCAAAACATTTATGGGTAGTTTAATTCCATTTTATCTTTTCATCATTTTTTGTGCAAGAAACAAAACACCAGAAATTTTCTTTATATCTCATTTAATTTTTACCAAAACATTTATGGGTAGTTCTATTCTCTCCATTTTTCAGGAAGAGAAACTGAGACATTGTAAATGAAGTTTTTTATGAACTAATATTGTTCAATATTTTTTAAATGTCTTCAGAACAAGTTGGGTTTTGTAATTGCGCAACCATACTATGCGTTATATACTTTACTGATGCAGGATCTGCTCAGTGATAACACTGCAGAGTATTTTATATGTCACAGAGCCCATCAGTCCTCAAGTGACAGAATTAGAATTCACTGGGCTGAAAGTTATATCTGCACATAATTGCCATATTCTGAGGATCTCAAGTGTTAAAGTGGAGAAATATTCCATGATTTTCCATTTTCTATATCTTTGAAATAGCACCAGAAAGTGATACATATTGTTTGTCATTCCTTCTTTAGGAACTCTGAAGTTGTGAAGACATTTATGATAAAATGGCAGTAATTAGAGAGCAAGGAAAAAAAATGTAGGGCTGGGGAGGGGGCATGAAAGGTCTTCGATTAGCTAAACATACTTTTCAGGGGTTTTTTTTGGAGCAGTTAGAAAACAGTCTCCATTTTCTCATCTCACTGAGCATGTAACTACAATTCCCTTCTAATTTTGAAGAAACAGTAATAGACATTATTTTGGTTGGTTGGTTGTGTGTGTGTGTGTGTGTGTGTGCATATGCACATAAAATGATAAAATGTTTTGGAATT
>NW_007727341.1:608954-609604 GCF_000696425.1 Galeopterus variegatus | reverse complement strand
TGTGTGTGTGTGTGTGTGTGTGTGCATATGCACATAAAATGATAAAATGTTTTGGAATTATTCACATAAATTCTGTGGAAAAACAGGTGCCGGCCACTTTTACATGAAAAAGTTTTCGTTGTAGTATGTAATTTATAGGATTTTCTCCCCCTTTTTACTTTGCTAAATGTATTTTTCCTTTGAAATTCAAAATATTGAGTTTACTCAGAGGGACTAGTGTTCAGAAGGCTCTTAATCATGGTGGATTTTATCCGCAGCCTACAAATACATCTGAGCCATTACATTGTTTTTGTAACCCTGGAATATTTTTAATTAGAGCCTTCATGGAACACTGGATTCAGATTTGCACTCTATAAAATTTAGCAGATTCTATGCTATTAAAGAAGAAGATTAGAGGGTACCAAAAGTAGAAAATGTAAATTTCATTTGTTGTAATTTACCTTAAGCTTCCTTATTTTTATAACCTGATTTAAACATGCTCCCCCTTTTTTGTAGGAAGGACACAATTTGAGATAAGTGTTGTTTGTAATTTATCAAAAATATTCTACAGTTCTTGTAATGAAAAAGAAAAATGCTTTATCCTGAAGACCTAAAAGTTTACAGGAATTACACATTAGTTTATTGTTTGTCTACTAAAGAAGAGACAACAG
>NW_007727341.1:589836-608079 GCF_000696425.1 Galeopterus variegatus | reverse complement strand
CTAAAAGTTTACAGGAATTACACATTAGTTTATTGTTTGTCTACTAAAGAAGAGACAACAGGCATTATAAAATGTTTCAAAATTTGTTTGACATCTGCCAATGGTAGACTATTTTTCTATTTGGGAATCTGGCTCTTTGGATAAAAGATGCAATTATGTTCTGCCTTAATGGACTGATGAGACAGTGCAATAAAACCCAATTAGCTGCTGAGTCAGTGTAAATAACAATGTAAGGTCTGTTTCAAATCCATTTTTTGGTTTTTTTGGAACAAGGTTGAAAATAAATAGATAAATGAAGAAAAGCAAGTAAATCCATTGTACATGTCCTTATTCAGCTATTTGCTATATATGTTGTAAATGAAATACTTTGCAAACTGAGGATTAAATCATCATACATTGCTATCATAATCAATACATACAGCATCACTATATTATGTTTGAAGTATTATTTTTGCATATAAAACTTAATACTACCTTATCACAAACTCACCTTGTTTACAACTTTTTTAGTATGCAATTCAATTCGATTGAATTCAATTCACCATTCAAACCATCAATTCAATTTTTTTTGCTAAAAAGTATGGCCTCACTTATTGTACAAGTTTACTTCAAAAAGTTCGTGGAAAAATAGAATTGAAAGATAATATTAATCTTTCCATGGACTTATTGAAGTATCTCTATAAGTCTTTTTATTTTGTTTGCTTTAATTGGAATATTTATCAATAAAATTAATTGTAGATCAAACACAAAAAAACATAAATGATAAACTAATATTTAGAACAATTAGTGATAATTATAAGTATTCTAAGGTCTGAGACTTTAAAATAATAAATGAATTTAAAAATTTCTAATAGAGATCTTCAGTTATATAAAATGATTGAATTAGTTTGGCCAAATTTGTGAGTTAAGGTTATGGACATCAGAAGTCTCAGTGCAGAATATAGCATGTTAAAACAAAACAAACAAAAAAAAAAACAAAAACCTTGTACTGAAGAAATAAGTTTTGAAATTTACTGCAAAATTAGACTCTTTATCAATAAAACCTCCATGAGCATATGAACATGTCTGCTTTTGATCACCATTAATTTATATAGCATAATATTTTGCTACATTAAGTATTTGTAGGGTGAATGAATGAATGAATAAATGGTTTCTTTAAATTATTTTCAAGGACCTGAAATTATATTTTTGAAAAGTAATTCTATGCACTGGCTTTGCATTACTATTAAAAGAAATCTGGTCACTAAGAATTGTTCATTTCTTCTCATCATAGCACTGTTATTATGAGCAAATCTTTAACACATTGAAATTGTGTTTCATCAGCCTAGATTCAAATAAAAGTCCTCCATCTAGTCAATAGTGTTCCATCTTCAGCTTGTTGCTTTTCGTATTTCTATTGATTCCATTTTAAACTTCTTAAAATTTAACTGTAAGAGTGGATCAAGGCAAAGAAAAGTTTCTCTAAACCATCAATTCAAAACATTCTAATCAATAATGTAACAATAAAATGATTTAAATGCCCTTTACTATATTTAGAGCCTTTGAAAAAAGTATCCTTTCTTAAGACCTAGATAAATAATGCAGATGCTAAATCCATATTTTCTTCATACAATTTAGTTCCTGTCTTCTGTGGTAAAATTTCTGCTTAGGAGCCAACAAACTGATGAACAGAGATATGTGAAAAATGAATAGAATACAGAGAGATAAGAGCAGAGAGATTAAGAGAATGTCCTTGGGTGTACAGGGAAAGGCACAACTCACCATACCTGAGAAAAGAAAGGAATGGGTGTACAGGGAAAGGCACAACTCACCATACCTGAGAAAAGAAAGGAAGACTTCAAAAAGAGGCCATGCTTTACTTACCTTTTTTATCACTAACCTAAATGTCTAATGCGAAGGATTAAGGAAATAGGGTACATTTTGATAGTGGAATATTAAAAATAACTAAATATTATTAATAGTGTAAAATTATCACTAACCTAAATGTCTAATGCGAAGGATTAAGGAAATAGGGTACATTTTGATAGTGGAATATTATGATGGCATTAAAAGTAATGTCTTCCAAAATTTTTAATGATATAGGAAAATATGTATGATATTAGTATAAAGGATGCAACTTAAAGTTTTTTATACAGAGCTCAGTTATATAAAGTAAATATGCGAGCAAAAAATACACACTAAAATAAAATTCACTGTTCTGAGTAATGCATTACAGGTGATTTTCATTTTCTTCCTTACATCTTTTTACGTTTTCTAAATTTTGTAAATGAGCTTGACTTTCTCTTTAATGTGAATAAAATGACTTTTGGTTTTGGGAAGGGGAGAAATCTTGATGAAAATTGTAGGTGAAAGAGAAAGAATTTTACCTTTTGTATGAGAGAGGACGGGACAAGAACCTTGGGGAATAACTGTATTTAGATTAGAAGGTGAAGCCATAAATTGAGAAAGAGAAGAGTTGAGAAAGAATTGAGAAATAGTACAGTAAGAACCAGGGGCACATAGTGTCACATCCAAGGGAAGATGGTTTGTTAGCAATATCAAATGCTACTGTGAGTTCAAGAGCAATGAAGATTGAGCAAATCTGAAATCCATGGCATATAGAGATACAGAGGTCAGAGACTGAACACTGCAAGTTGAAGAAACCGTGGCTCTATGAGAAGGGCTTTTTAATTATAAAAGACCAAAATTTAGGCAATTTGATTTAACCTCCTAGGGATATTTTGTCTTGATTTTATTTTCATTAAATGCTGGTAATATATGTTTATGTTAAAGTAATACCAACATTCAATAAAAATGAACCAAATGAGACATATATTGTCAATATATATTACCATTATCTGTATACAAAAATACTGAAATATATACACATATATACATATGTATGCATATATATATGTTTACATATATGTATGCGTATATCTTAGATCCAGGCTGGAAAACGTAGCTCATGCTAGGTATTTCAATAGAGGGATTTATATGGGGAATGAGTCAAACAGTTGTAGAAAGGTGACACAGAGTAAAAGCTATTGCCATCCTCAGGGCTACAAAGACCAAAGAAGGTGGTATTAGACAAAGTTAGGAGGTGGCCCCAGCAGGAGTTAAAATTAGAAAAGAGATGAGACCGCTGCTGTGGACATCCCCCTAGAAGGGGAGCCATACCCTGGCTGCTGCCCTTCCCCTGCCCTTAAATCTCCCATCAGTGCCTCTCAGTGGCCAAATGTCACAGAAGCCAGTTGGCAAGTGAGCCCGGGATGTGTGGTTCACCAGAGTCAACATACCTGAGAAAAGAAAGGAAGACTTCAAAAAGAGGCCATGCTTTACTTACCTTAAAATAACTAAATATTATTAATAGTGTAAAATTATCACTAACCTAAATGTCTAATGCGAAGGATTAAGGAAATAGGGTACATTTTGATAGTGGAATATTATGATGGCATTAAAAGTAATGTCTTCCAAAATTTTTAATGATATAGGAAAATATGTATGATATTAGTATAAAGGATGCAACTTAAAGTTTTTTATACAGAGCTCAGTTATATAAAGTAAATATGCGAGCAAAAAATACACACTAAAATAAAATTCACTGTTCTGAGTAATGCATTACAGGTGATTTTCATTTTCTTCCTTACATCTTTTTACGTTTTCTAAATTTTGTGGAGAAAAAGGAGGCTGAGAGGCGACATTTTTGATGGACTAAAATATTTACCCAAAGACTTAGAGGGATTACTTCCATGTGTCTTTTATAACTAGGGGGGTAAAATCTTGTCTTTCTCTGATAGCAGAACCATAAAGTAGATGATGTCAGAGAGTAATTTACTCTGTGATTTTAGTGTCTCATAAAAATACTTCAGTTGTGTTCAAAGGCACTTTGCTGCAGCGGTTTTTACATGAAATATTTGCAAAATGAATTGACAGGTCCAGACTGTCTTACTGAAAATATCTATGGCACTCATGGATTTAGAATTTAAGGTTTTGCCTCATAAGAAGCTTCAAAATTAATTTTGTGAGTATAAAAATTATATTTTTCAACCTATAATATGCTTTCTATAGAGGAATTAAAAGGTTTATAAAATTTAACATTCAACAGTAATTTCTTTTGTGGAAGAGTTATAATTATCACTAATACATCTTAAACATCTATTCATTGCTACTACATACTTCTCTTACTTATATTTAGGTTATTAAAATGTACTTCCAAGTTAGTTTTTTAAATGTATTTCTCTTTTGTACAAAGTCCAGATTTAAATTGATGGACCTATAATACTGGAAACTTGGAATTTTTTTTTTTAATTTCCTGGTTTTTAATCCCAATCTTGCTCTCTATATAGGGGACAGCACAATTAATTTCTGAGGAAAAAAATAAAATATTATTTATCAATGTTGCTAATTACATGTATTATGAGCTTGAATTAAACATATCTGAGAGCTCATGTTTCCATTTAAAAGTTGAATTTTTTCATTGCAGACGTTTGGAACAGAACTCAATCAAGGTCATCCCTCCTGGAGCTTTCTCACCATACAAAAAGCTTAGAAGAATGTGAGTGAACAATATTCTAGAATATATGTAAAGTTAAAAATTGTGCATGTCATGACCATGCAAAGAAACCCAAGTATGAATATTTAAGCGTTTGACAGCCTAAATATTAAGTGATGGGGCTATCTAATTGCATTCTATAATGATATTTTAATCTTAATAACTAAACTATGCAATTGTTAAAGTTCTCTGTAATTTAACATATTGAGCCATACAAGTATGAATATATGTGATTAATATATTATGCAAATTCTTAGATGTTCTATTGTCAAAAGTAAGACATGACATCTTTAACAATAATTTAGGAGACTAGCCAATGGTGGATTTAAAAAGTGTGATTCTTTTTAAAATTCAGGGTTCTTCAGATCTTTTATGTTGCAAATTTTATATGTGCATTGATAGGTGAAGGTCATAAATATCTTTCTCCTGTGGTAAACCTCACTGACATTCTATTTAATTTAACCTAACCCTATTTCTAATCTTAGTGACCTGAGCAATAATCAGATCTCTGAACTTGCACCAGATGCTTTCCAAGGACTGCGCTCTCTGAATTCACTGTAAGTACTCACTGCAACGCTGAAGGAGAGCAGAACCCACAACAAAGACTGGCTGCATTTTTTTAAAAAAATTTGAGCTTAAAAAAAATACTCTTAAATTTTTATTATGAATTATGAATCATATTATTATTAATCATTAATTAATTCTAACATTTTTGGAGGACTGCTATCTTTCATTCAGGTTTGCCAATTTTTAGGAATATATATTTTATGGTTCGATAATTTTGCTATTAAGAGAGTAAGAGTAAGTGCCCCTTTTAAAAAATATTTTTCTTTTGAAATAAAGGGAAAATGTTTATTTTGGAGTGTTCTGGGCAATGCTGTATTTGTAATCTCGAAACTACTGTGTCTGGGGACAGTCTCTGCCCCCTTTAAACTGAGGCTGGGCGAAATCTTGCTGAGAAGTTGAAGATGACCAATGCAAGCCCCCTCTGAACAAAACAGCTTTAATCTCTCAAAGAATAAAGATAAGATAGTTTGACAGCTTTTTAATGTCAAGAAAACTTTCAGGGAGATAGCTATGTAAATTAAAGAAGTCCTAAAGTAAATTTATAAAAAATGTTATTCCTTTAACCCTGCAAAACATCTTCAAAAGTCCACCAAGTAAAGTAACCTTTATATCAAATTTTAAAGTTTGAAAGTAGAAGCTGGAGTGTGTGTTTTCTTTTTTAAGAGTTGATGTTCAGAGAAGGGTTCTTATTGATGTAAATTCCTGCTGAGCTCTTTCAAATTTCAGAAGTCAGTGGTAGCTGTGAGAATGCCAGGATCCACATGTGTGGGGCCCAGATAAACACTTGGAGTTTGCAGAGCCATTTGTGCTCTCTCTTTCCAAACGGAGGCCTAGACTGTAGGGCCCATCTGAGCACCTGGGTGTTCAGGTTGCTATGTTGTTCTGTTCAGAAAACTACAATTTTCTTTAAGGAAAGAAAGTGGAAAAATATCATTTTACCTTCAGTGTCTCTTTGGGTTCATTTTTGCTTGTGTGTTCTTTGTTTTTTGGGGTTTGGACTAGAGGAAGTCCAAGACCACAGGAACAATTGTTGGCTGAAGATGTAGAGAGTAGTCATATATTGCTCTCAGGGTAGATTATCAGGTTCTAAAATAACAAAGTTCAATGTAAAACTCAGTTAAATCACCCAGTCAAATTGTTTGTAAAGTACTGTTAATGTCATCCTGGCCAGTAATATTATCCAAAGTGAACACTGACAACCTCCCAGCTGTACAGGTGGATAAAACAAAAGTCAAGTCAGTATAATAATTCCTGTTTTTTCAAGTATCTGTGTCTCAAAGACAACCACCAAATGTCAAGAAGGAGAAAAATCAGTGGAAAATTCTTATTTATGCCTGCTTGCTTGCAGAGTTTACTATTAAGCTCTATTGCCTTAATAATGTTTATTGACACTTGCATGATTTTGAAAATCAAAAGAAAAGGTAAAAGGAAATAATAAAGTAAATAATAAATAGAACCTATTATAATTTATCATTTATCTCAGTAAATTACATTTACATTTTAATAAATATATAGTTGTAATTAAGGATTTTATCATAAATAATTGTGTAATAATCTATATAAAAATAGGAAAATAATAGCAAATAGTAAAAGAAACGATCACACATGTAAAAGACCATGCCTACTGAATTGGAATCTAAATCTTCCTGATGAGAGCTCCTCCACACACACTGCTTTTGGAAAACAGTAGGAAAGCATCATCTTTCCTTGTGGAACTACACCTTGGTCAGGAGTTGAGTCACTGGGGTATTTCCAGTTCAAAACACAGCAGTACATAAAAGACTAGGAACTGCTTTTCGGAAATGGACTACCTCCATAATGCCCTATAATGTTTCATAACAGATCAAATACTAAGCCACCTTAGAGAAAGTCTGCCTGGTATAACTGGTATCATTTTCCAACAATTAATTAATTCACCTCCTCCATGAAATACAAAAGACTAGGAACTGCTTTTCGGAAATGGACTACCTCCATAATGCCCTGTAATGTTTCATAACAGATCAAATACTAAGCCACCTTAGAGAAAATCTGCCTGGTATAACTGGTATCATTTTCCAACAATTAATTAATTCACCTCCTCCATGAAATACATTACTACACAGATTTGCAGTAGCCCTTTTCTTCGTTTAACCACAGTTCACTGTTCAACAGAAAAGTATTGTGTTCCTGCCATGTACTAGGCCCTATTCAGGCTCTGGGGACACCCGAGTGAACAAAACACAAAATCCCTCCCGCCTGGAAGAGACCAGTGATAAACGAGCTAGACTGGCGACACGTATAGTGTACCCGGTGATGAAAAGTGCTATGAGTAAAAACAAAGAAATAACAGGGATAAGGAATGCTGTGGTAGGAGGGGAGCTGAAATTTTAAATAGAGTGATTACATCAACATAGGCCTCCCAGGAAGGTGATATTGGACAAAGACCTGAAGATTCGAGTTATCGGAATGAACTGCATGGATAGTGCAGGTGTAGGAAGAAAGAGCATTCGAGGCAGAGGAACAGCTAAATACTAAGGCCTGAGGCCAGAGGATGCCAATTGTTTCAAAAATAAGCAAGAAAAGGATCAGTGTGACTAGAGGGAAGTGGACACTTGAAGTTGAAATAATAAAGAGATTGTTGGTAACAGCAAAGGACACTATTGTGCGGATGGAGGGAAGAAATACAGTGATCTCTAGGTTTGCTAGAAAAGAATCATGCTTACAGTGTCCAGAGTTAAAATCTTCCAGAGGGGGGCTGAGTGAGTTGGGAGTGTGTAGATGATTACAAGAGCCATGCAAGTAGGAACACTTCTTTTTTACATCAAGTTTTTGCTTATACAGGTTTCTCTTACACTTTATTTCAATACCATGCCTTTCTGGAACTGTACACCAGTACAGAGACAAATTAATTTAATCAGTATATTTTCTAAAAAAGTGAAAATATTTAAGGTAATATGATGCCAAATATCTTTATTGCATTTTACTTAAAAAAAAAAAACAAAAACAAATGAATTGTTATTTAATTACTTAGAGAAAATTGGATTTGATTTGCCAGGTGTGTTTTAAGACTTCTCTTATTAAATGCACTAATACTTATTGCTTTTTATTAATGTTTATTCTGTTACATGTTATTATAATGGTATATACTTATAGTATTATATGTTAATATATTGTTATATAATATATAACATATTATTAACAAAATATCTTCAAAACACATGCATCCATTGAATCATTACATCTTCAAGACTTNTTTGTAAATGAGCTTGACTTTCTCTTTAATGTGAATAAAATGACTTTTGGTTTTGGGAAGGGAAGAAATCTTGATAAAAATTGTAGGTGAAAGAGAAAGAATTTTACCTTTTGTATGAGAGAGGACGGGACAAGAACCTTGGGGAATAACTGTATTTAGATTAGAAGGTGAAGCCATAAATTGAGAAAGAGAAGAGTTGAGAAAGAATTGAGAAATAGTACAGTAAGAACCAGGGGCACATAGTGTCACATCCAAGGGAAGATGGTTTGTTAGCAATATCAAATGCTACTGTGAGTTCAAGAGCAATGAAGATTGAGCAAATCTGAAATCCATGGCATATAGAGATACAGAGGTCAGAGACTGAACACTGCAAGTTGAAGAAACCGTGGCTCTATGAGAAGGGCTTTTTAATTATAAAAGACCAAAATTTAGGCAATTTGATTTAACCTCCTAGGGATATTTTGTCTTGATTTTATTTTCATTAAATGCTGGTAATATATGTTTATGTTAAAGTAATACCAACATTCAATAAAAATGAACCAAATGAGACATATATTGTCAATATATATTACCATTATCTGTATACAAAAATACTGAAATATATACACATATATACATATGTATGCATATATATATGTTTACATATATGTATGCGTATATCTTAGATCCAGGCTGGAAAACGTAGCTCATGCTAGGTATTTCAATAGAGGGATTTATATGGGGAATGAGTCAAACAGTTGTAGAAAGGTGACACAGAGTAAAAGCTATTGCCATCCTCAGGGCTACAAAGACCAAAGAAGGTGGTATTAGACAAAGTTAGGAGGTGGCCCCAGCAGGAGTTAAAATTAGAAAAGAGATGAGACCGCTGCTGTGGACATCCCCCTAGAAGGGGAGCCATACCCTGGCTGCTGCCCTTCCCCTGCCCTTAAATCTCCCATCAGTGCCTCTCAGTGGCCAAATGTCACAGAAGCCAGTTGGCAAGTGAGCCCGGGATGTGTGGTTCACCAGAGTCAACTCGCTGGGGTACAGAGAAGAACAGAAGAAGAAAAGGGGGATAGGAGATGTTTATAAAGACATTTATATGGAGAAAAAGGAGGCTGAGAGGCGACATTTTTGATGGACTAAAATATTTACCCAAAGACTTAGAGGGATTACTTCCATGTGTCTTTTATAACTAGGGGGGTAAAATCTTGTCTTTCTCTGATAGCAGAACCATAAAGTAGATGATGTCAGAGAGTAATTTACTCTGTGATTTTAGTGTCTCATAAAAATACTTCAGTTGTGTTCAAAGGCACTTTGCTGCAGCGGTTTTTACATGAAATATTTGCAAAATGAATTGACAGGTCCAGACTGTCTTACTGAAAATATCTATGGCACTCATGGATTTAGAATTTAAGGTTTTGCCTCATAAGAAGCTTCAAAATTAATTTTGTGAGTATAAAAATTATATTTTTCAACCTATAATATGCTTTCTATAGAGGAATTAAAAGGTTTATAAAATTTAACATTCAACAGTAATTTCTTTTGTGGAAGAGTTATAATTATCACTAATACATCTTAAACATCTATTCATTGCTACTACATACTTCTCTTACTTATATTTAGGTTATTAAAATGTACTTCCAAGTTAGTTTTTTAAATGTATTTCTCTTTTGTACAAAGTCCAGATTTAAATTGATGGACCTATAATACTGGAAACTTGGAATTTTTTTTTTTAATTTCCTGGTTTTTAATCCCAATCTTGCTCTCTATATAGGGGACAGCACAATTAATTTCTGAGGAAAAAAATAAAATATTATTTATCAATGTTGCTAATTACATGTATTATGAGCTTGAATTAAACATATCTGAGAGCTCATGTTTCCATTTAAAAGTTGAATTTTTTCATTGCAGACGTTTGGAACAGAACTCAATCAAGGTCATCCCTCCTGGAGCTTTCTCACCATACAAAAAGCTTAGAAGAATGTGAGTGAACAATATTCTAGAATATATGTAAAGTTAAAAATTGTGCATGTCATGACCATGCAAAGAAACCCAAGTATGAATATTTAAGCGTTTGACAGCCTAAATATTAAGTGATGGGGCTATCTAATTGCATTCTATAATGATATTTTAATCTTAATAACTAAACTATGCAATTGTTAAAGTTCTCTGTAATTTAACATATTGAGCCATACAAGTATGAATATATGTGATTAATATATTATGCAAATTCTTAGATGTTCTATTGTCAAAAGTAAGACATGACATCTTTAACAATAATTTAGGAGACTAGCCAATGGTGGATTTAAAAAGTGTGATTCTTTTTAAAATTCAGGGTTCTTCAGATCTTTTATGTTGCAAATTTTATATGTGCATTGATAGGTGAAGGTCATAAATATCTTTCTCCTGTGGTAAACCTCACTGACATTCTATTTAATTTAACCTAACCCTATTTCTAATCTTAGTGACCTGAGCAATAATCAGATCTCTGAACTTGCACCAGATGCTTTCCAAGGACTGCGCTCTCTGAATTCACTGTAAGTACTCACTGCAACGCTGAAGGAGAGCAGAACCCACAACAAAGACTGGCTGCATTTTTTTAAAAAAATTTGAGCTTAAAAAAAATACTCTTAAATTTTTATTATGAATTATGAATCATATTATTATTAATCATTAATTAATTCTAACATTTTTGGAGGACTGCTATCTTTCATTCAGGTTTGCCAATTTTTAGGAATATATATTTTATGGTTCGATAATTTTGCTATTAAGAGAGTAAGAGTAAGTGCCCCTTTTAAAAAATATTTTTCTTTTGAAATAAAGGGAAAATGTTTATTTTGGAGTGTTCTGGGCAATGCTGTATTTGTAATCTCGAAACTACTGTGTCTGGGGACAGTCTCTGCCCCCTTTAAACTGAGGCTGGGCGAAATCTTGCTGAGAAGTTGAAGATGACCAATGCAAGCCCCCTCTGAACAAAACAGCTTTAATCTCTCAAAGAATAAAGATAAGATAGTTTGACAGCTTTTTAATGTCAAGAAAACTTTCAGGGAGATAGCTATGTAAATTAAAGAAGTCCTAAAGTAAATTTATAAAAAATGTTATTCCTTTAACCCTGCAAAACATCTTCAAAAGTCCACCAAGTAAAGTAACCTTTATATCAAATTTTAAAGTTTGAAAGTAGAAGCTGGAGTGTGTGTTTTCTTTTTTAAGAGTTGATGTTCAGAGAAGGGTTCTTATTGATGTAAATTCCTGCTGAGCTCTTTCAAATTTCAGAAGTCAGTGGTAGCTGTGAGAATGCCAGGATCCACATGTGTGGGGCCCAGATAAACACTTGGAGTTTGCAGAGCCATTTGTGCTCTCTCTTTCCAAACGGAGGCCTAGACTGTAGGGCCCATCTGAGCACCTGGGTGTTCAGGTTGCTATGTTGTTCTGTTCAGAAAACTACAATTTTCTTTAAGGAAAGAAAGTGGAAAAATATCATTTTACCTTCAGTGTCTCTTTGGGTTCATTTTTGCTTGTGTGTTCTTTGTTTTTTGGGGTTTGGACTAGAGGAAGTCCAAGACCACAGGAACAATTGTTGGCTGAAGATGTAGAGAGTAGTCATATATTGCTCTCAGGGTAGATTATCAGGTTCTAAAATAACAAAGTTCAATGTAAAACTCAGTTAAATCACCCAGTCAAATTGTTTGTAAAGTACTGTTAATGTCATCCTGGCCAGTAATATTATCCAAAGTGAACACTGACAACCTCCCAGCTGTACAGGTGGATAAAACAAAAGTCAAGTCAGTATAATAATTCCTGTTTTTTCAAGTATCTGTGTCTCAAAGACAACCACCAAATGTCAAGAAGGAGAAAAATCAGTGGAAAATTCTTATTTATGCCTGCTTGCTTGCAGAGTTTACTATTAAGCTCTATTGCCTTAATAATGTTTATTGACACTTGCATGATTTTGAAAATCAAAAGAAAAGGTAAAAGGAAATAATAAAGTAAATAATAAATAGAACCTATTATAATTTATCATTTATCTCAGTAAATTACATTTACATTTTAATAAATATATAGTTGTAATTAAGGATTTTATCATAAATAATTGTGTAATAATCTATATAAAAATAGGAAAATAATAGCAAATAGTAAAAGAAACGATCACACATGTAAAAGACCATGCCTACTGAATTGGAATCTAAATCTTCCTGATGAGAGCTCCTCCACACACACTGCTTTTGGAAAACAGTAGGAAAGCATCATCTTTCCTTGTGGAACTACACCTTGGTCAGGAGTTGAGTCACTGGGGTATTTCCAGTTCAAAACACAGCAGTACACAAAAGACTAGGAACTGCTTTTCGGAAATGGACTACCTCCATAATGCCCTGTAATGTTTCATAACAGATCAAATACTAAGCCACCTTAGAGAAAATCTGCCTGGTATAACTGGTATCATTTTCCAACAATTAATTAATTCACCTCCTCCATGAAATACATTACTACACAGATTTGCAGTAGCCCTTTTCTTCGTTTAACCACAGTTCACTGTTCAACAGAAAAGTATTGTGTTCCTGCCATGTACTAGGTCCTATTCAGGCTCTGGGGACACCCGAGTGAACAAAACACAAAATCCCTCCCGCCTGGAAGAGACCAGTGATAAACGAGCTAGACTGGCGACACGTATAGTGTACCCGGTGATGAAAAGTGCTATGAGTAAAAACAAAGAAATAACAGGGATAAGGAATGCTGTGGTAGGAGGGGAGCTGAAATTTTAAATAGAGTGATTACATCAACATAGGCCTCCCAGGAAGGTGATATTGGACAAAGACCTGAAGATTCGAGTTATGGGAATGAACTGCATGGATAGTGCAGGTGTAGGAAGAAAGAGCATTCGAGGCAGAGGAACAGCTAAATACTAAGGCCTGAGGCCAGAGGATGCCAATTGTTTCAAAAATAAGCAAGAAAAGGATCAGTGTGACTAGAGGGAAGTGGACACTTGAAGTTGAAATAATAAAGAGATTGTTGGTAACAGCAAAGGACACTATTGTGCGGATGGAGGGAAGAAATACAGTGATCTCTAGGTTTGCTAGAAAAGAATCATGCTTACAGTGTCCAGAGTTAAAATCTTCCAGAGGGGGGCTGAGTGAGTTGGGAGTGTGTAGATGATTACAAGAGCCATGCAAGTAGGAACACTTCTTTTTTACATCAAGTTTTTGCTTATACAGGTTTCTCTTACACTTTATTTCAATACCATGCCTTTCTGGAACTGTACACCAGTACAGAGACAAATTAATTTAATCAGTATATTTTCTAAAAAAGTGAAAATATTTAAGGTAATATGATGCCAAATATCTTTATTGCATTTTACTTAAAAAAAAAAAACAAAAACAAATGAATTGTTATTTAATTACTTAGAGAAAATTGGATTTGATTTGCCAGGTGTGTTTTAAGACTTCTCTTATTAAATGCACTAATACTTATTGCTTTTTATTAATGTTTATTCTGTTACATGTTATTATAATGGTATATACTTATAGTATTATATGTTAATATATTGTTATATAATATATAACATTATTAACAAAATATCTTCAAAACACATGCATCCATTGAATCATTACATCTTCAAGACTTGTTATTTCTCTCACTGTGACATCAACAAAATTTCTTTAATATTTAATAATAACTTAATTCAGCATAGTAATATATTTAGCATTATTTGCAAGCAGTTTTTATTGTTTTCTATTTATTACTTGGAAATTTCCCTTTACATTAATAAAATAAAATTTGTAGCAATATAGCATAGGATGTTAGATGGCTTGTATTCAAATCCTGACTCTACCATTTATTAGGTACATGGCTAAGCTGGTTACTAATTTCAGTGTTTCAGTTATCCCATCTCTAAAATGGGGATAAAATCACTCTCCTACTGGCTTTGCCAAACCCTAAACATTCAGGAGATAATAGATATGGCCATGGCAAATTTCTCTCCTGATATATATCAATTTGTATGTTCCTGGATTTTAATTATGTTAGAGAGCCTTTATGCCCAAGATCCTCAGCATAGGCTTTTCCTCTTTTCCCATTTTTTTTCATTAACCCCTTGCAAAATATTTTAGTGGACATACTGTAATTTCCTCTCTTCATTAACTAGCTCCCATAGTCCACAGGGGTCTACAGTGGAAGACGTTTGCTGTACTTACATTTCCACAATCTTTTCTTAGACTGGTGTTAATTCTCCTGCCCAATATCTTGCACTTTACTTCAGGTTTTCAGTGAAAGTGAAAATATAGTATCTGTTTTTTCATTACTTTCTTTTTACTCTACTCTCTTAAAAATTGCTTTACGTTATAATTCTCAGATATACATTGTTTCTATTTATAAATTCATCTCTCTTGGCATTTATTTGAATAATATAAAATCTGCCCATGGCTCCTTTTTCATGATAACCATCTTACAGGTTTCTATGTTGGACATTTTTTCTCTTCAGTAGGAGTTCTGTCTTCTGCCAGCTTTGAACAAGGGCAGGAGAATTCAAAGACTGGCCACCAGAAGTTGCTGCCTCTTACTGTCCTAGTGTCAAAACTCACAAGGCTTAAACTGGGTTTAGTATTCTCAGCCTCCCTTCTGGTATCAGGTGCAAGAGCTGCCTTAAGATTTCCCTATTGTTCCAAAAAGCGATAAAAAAAAAATTATTTGTCAGCATGATTGTATACTGTATGCTGAATGTAAGCCTTTTGAGATGCTACCCAATTTGTCATTCCTGGTATTTGGATGATATTATCCAAATCCCTCATGTATTTATTTTCTTTTCAGCTGAATTCATTTTCATCTTTCAGTTTCTTTTTAAATTTTCTTCCCCTCTTAAGAGTGTAGCACAAATTCTCACTGGCCTTCTTGCACTTTATGTCTTATATGATGGTATGTCTTTCTCTCATTTTTATAGATTTTGGCTCTATTTTCTTGACTGTCATCCAATTTCTCTGTCCTGGTCTTTGGATTTTTGATATTTTTACCTCATTTTCCTTGCTGTCATTTTGATCTCATTGCTGTGTAAAAAACTACCCAGTCCTAGTATTGCTATATACATTTGTCAAAAAAAAAATCTCATTCCCATTACACTTAGTATATTTCTTTATTATAATATTTTCATGATTAATAGTCCATACACCAATAATGCCTGTACAGATAGATTTCCTCCATCCTTGCGTGATTTCCTCCTTTTTTCAACATTTACCCATGTCTCATTAACAATAAATATGGGTTATTTTTTTATCATGGTCTTAAAACAACGATTTGTTGGATGAAAAATAGTTTCCCCTCCTAGCCAGTCCTCCTTTCATGCTATTTGAGCCAACCTTTGAAGCAAAAGCCCCAAATAAACAACTTACTAAGTTAATCACCCCTTGATTCTTATGTGGGTCCCCCACAATTTATATGCACCTTTGTTCCTTTCTAAATCTCAATGGATTCAAAATATGAAATTTCAGTGTTCAAAATCACTCTTATAGATTGCTGTTTGAAGCCATGCCTTGTTCATCTCAGCCATATGTGTGTGGCATGTCAGCAAATGATAGATATTTAAAAAGTAATGTTGGATTCAATTTAACTAGGCACCAAACTTAGAACCTAGCAAAGTTGCTGGAACATAAGACTGTATGATATCAATTTTTGAATGAATTAATTGAATGATATTGAATTGAATATCCTGAATTGGTGCCATCTTAATCTGCTCATTTGTGTTTCCTAATGTCCTCTCTTCACCTATTCTTGACCTCAAATCATGTATCAATTCATGTTTTACCCTTTTTTAATTCCCTTCTCATCTTGTCCCTGACAGCACTGAATTCTCTCTTTCATTCTTTGACTTTTTATATTGTTTTTCTCTAATTGATTTACCTTTCTAAAAAAATCTATATTCTGTACAAATGAAATTTTATGTTGTAGTATATAGCTATATCTCTGGAGTCTAAAGAGACAAATGGAATGTCTCTTAATACAACGTAGCACCCAGCTTTGTTTATTCCCTTGAAAATTGTTTTCATATTTTGTAATATATCCCACCTCTCTTTGACATCTTAAAAGGGGAACAGCTTTTCCTTCACTCTTATTCATCTTTCTAGTGTTGTTATTTTCTTCCCTTTCAAACAGAAATCATGTTTTGCTGCCAAACATATTATGTGGATTTTCATTTCAGCCTTTTCCTTTATGTTATGATATTCATCTGCTTCTTTTTCAAAAGAACATCTGATTTTTGAAAGTAATGCATGCTTATTGTAGAGAATATAAATATACAGAAAAAATATATAGATTTAAATACATCTGGTTAGCAAATCATCTGCCATTCAGATATTTTTTTCACTTCTTTTCTATGTATGTACATATACTCATATATTTTCCAAACAAAATTAACATAATACTGTTATGTACTACTTTGCTTTTATTTACCTCAGTGTTATGTCATGAGCACTTTCATGTATCAAATATTCTTCCAAACTTGATTTTTATCAATGTGAAATATGAATTTAACCAGTCCTCTATTCAGGGATAAAATGTAAAAACACATTTTATTTGTGTTTAAATTTTCACTATTACAAATTATGCATGATTAACATTTTGTATTTAAAATATTGTGTTTGTCTCTGATTATTTTTTAATAATAATCACTAAGTTAAATTTTATATAAGTGTCTTTATGACTTTTAGTATATGTTGCCAAAATGTCCCATCAAATAATTTCTGTCTTTTCCTATACGTAGTTCTGGTATCCTACTTTTGGGAGCAAAAAATAGCTGGGCATCCTTGCAGATCTATTGTTAACAACTGACATAATCAGTCAACCATTTCTGTTCACTTGCTCTTGAAATCCCCTTGCTTCACTCCTTTTGTTAATGTATTTTTTAATTTATTCCTCTGCTAATTTATTATCATTTCACTCATCAATGTTAGAACCTCACTGTATGCTAAAACCTCTGCTAAGCACCATCAGGTGTACTGACGTGTTTAAGTCATGGTTTTTGCCCTTTGTGGCTACACTTAGTGTCTGATCAGAGGTGGGTACCATGACATTTCTTTCCAGTTCATAATTCTTTGGGGGAATATAAATTTCAAAAATTCTCCTACATTCATATTCATGATCACTATCTTCATGGATCTTACATTTCTCAAGCATACATATTTTATATTTAAAAGAAAAGCCATACCCTTATAAGGGTTCTTTCCACTATTTACCAATATTATCAGCTCAAAACTCACTCTTTTAATGACTAATGGATTGTACATTTAGTGTTCTTCTTTGTTATATATGTAGTGTGTTCTCCTTATCTATGAACTGCGTGTGCATGCATGTGTGTGTGTATATGTATGCATACAGAAAAACATAACAATTTACCAGAAAAACATAACAATTTACCAGAGGACATTTCTGTGAAAAGGCAATTAAACTGTGAATTTTATTAACATTTGTTAGTCTTTGTTTTGCTCTGTTTTTCAATTTTCTACAGTAAGCTTGCATATGATCTGTAATTAGGCAAAAGACATTTGCAAATGAAGTTTGTTTACTCGACTGTAACTTTTATGATATATTAAATGCCTACTGACCTTCTCTACACCTGAATACATATGTATTAGATGAGTTTGTTGTTCAGATGTGATATCTGATTTTTTCATTTAAAACATTTTTTTCAGTGTCCTCTATGGAAATAAAATCACGGAACTCCCAAAAAGTTTATTTGAAGGACTGTTTTCCTTACAGCTACTGTAAGTATTTGGTTGTTTGGGATCTACTGAACCTACTTGCGTATTTTAGCCAGTTTGCCATCTCAGATTTTCATGGAGACTTCAGAAAAAGTCGACCTAAAATGTGCTATAGCACAGCAGTAGTCCTCAAACTAATTTTAGTTTTGAGAACAATCTGTAAATCCCTGGGTTATATCTTTAAGGAC
>NW_007727341.1:587734-589130 GCF_000696425.1 Galeopterus variegatus | reverse complement strand
TGGGATCTACTGAACCTACTTGCGTATTTTAGCCAGTTTGCCATCTCAGATTTTCATGGAGACTTCAGAAAAAGTCGACCTAAAATGTGCTATAGCACAGCAGTAGTCCTCAAACTAATTTTAGTTTTGAGAACAATCTGTAAATCCCTGGGTTATATCTTTAAGGACCACCCTGCTTAGACAATAGCTACTACTCATTTGTCTTGAAAGAAGTGTTTATTGTACATACTAATAAGAACCAGATTTGACCCTAGGTGTTTAATACGTGTCCATTTAAAGAGTAAATTTGGGGGCTGGCTAGTTAGCTCAGTTGGTTAGAGTGCAGTGTTATAACACCAAGGTCGAGGGTTTAGATCCCTGTACCAACCAGCTGCCAAAACAAACATACAAAAAGATGAAAGAAAACAAGTGTTGGCAAGGATGTTTAGAAGAAGGAACACTTCCACACTGTGGTGGGAGTGCAAACTAGTATAGCCATTATGTCAAATGGAGATTCCTCGAAAAAAAAAANAAAAAAAAAATTAGGAAAAAAAATGAATACTGAGACTTCGTGTTGGATCATCAAATTCTGTTCAAATCATCCAACACTTATAGAGTACCTTGGGGCTGACAGTAGTCTAGATGCTTTGGATACAAAGAAAAGTATGGTATGATTTCTTCTCTCAACTACCTCACAGTCAGTCTCCCTTAAAATTCTTAATTATAGAATATTATTTTCTCTTTGGGGTATATTCATTTGTTGGCATTTATTTGGTAAACAGTTATTTCTAATTCCACGATCTTCCTAAATATAGATGTTATTGTTTGCTTCATAAACATATGTTCATAATCATGTCCTATTATCCATGTCTTAAACTTTTTGACCATTATGCAGAAATGTATTTTCTATCACAACTAAGTCCACACATACACAAACAAATAAAGCAAATGTTAACAAAACAATATTGAACCTTTCTGTGTCCAGTGCTCTCCATTCTGTTTACCCTCTCCCCGTGCTCTCCTTTTTGAAGGTTACATAGCCCAATAAATTTGTTTTACAGTCAACAATGAGTCATGATAAATACTGATTTTGTGACCTAATGACTTTATTTGGGTTTCAAATTCTTTTTTAGCCTTTGCAATAAAGTTATCAAATATTGTTTCTGACTTGATAGGATTATTCTTTTCACATTATAGGTATCTACACACATAGCCTGATGCTGCAGCAGAGTACTGATGATTTGTTCCCCACCTCTCTGCCATTCTGCCACATTTTCCTAGAATTATTCTTCATGCCACTTACTTTCGGTTGCTGTTCTTATTACTACCATATCTACTACCGACACTTAAAATGCTACCTTCTTTTTCCTTCCTCATGCACTTTTTTTTTTTTTTTTTTTTTTTTTTTTTTTTCCGT
>NW_007727341.1:584642-586831 GCF_000696425.1 Galeopterus variegatus | reverse complement strand
AGCGCCGCCGTGCTTCCCAAGCGGCGCACTATCCAGTGCGCCACCGGGCCGGCCCCCTCATGCACTTTTTTTTAATGTAACCAATATGTTAATAAAATATGTTACTTATATTAAGCCACCTTTATGATGTTCCATCTCTAGATTAAAGCCCATTCTTAAGTCTGTTGGGACACGGGCTTAGGGGGGAGATGGCATGTTTGTCTCTTTATAGCTAGCTGAGAACTTGGTGAAGTTAAGTGTCTTAGCTTTGCTTGAATGGATGAGATCGTAGGGAGGAGAGGCAGGTAAAAGAAACAAAAGAAATTGGTGTCCAATATTTATTTTCCTATTTCTTGGACCACATTGATTTGAAGTGAGAATGAACTGCCCATAACAGCATCTTCTTTCAGTTCTTCAGGTTCCTTATCCCTTTTTTTTTTCATTCTTTTTTTTTTTTTTTTTTTTTTTTTTTTTTTTTTTTTTTGTCTCTAACTCCTTTCCTGAGCATAAGAATTAAGGAACAGGGTCAGCAGTGCTTGTGTTATGGCTCAGGGTGGAGAGCTATGGAGTTAATCAGTCCCTACCTCAAACCATCCCTCAAGGGCCTTTAAAAAAGTATTAGATATACCAAGCAGAAGACCAAAACTTCAGCTCCTGGTGGGAGGCCAAAGAGCACAGCAGAGAGTCACCATGAGGTGGCCATTGTTGTGCATGTCCGTGAAGTACCTAAGACAGCAAGCAAGGGAAATGGAAAACACCCCATATTAGCTAAAGACAGGGATTTTTTGGTTGTTGAAAGAGAAAACATTGTTTAGTATGTTAGATAATGAGGCATTCCCAAATCACATAGCACATATTTTCTGAGCTAATAAGTTTTTGTTAATGTTCTGAGTATCAAAGCACTGAACTGAATGTTGATAAAGAAAAAGAATATCAGAAAATGTCATGCCTGAAGAGGGCTAAACTGTCTTTGGGCAAACAAGCAGCCCTACGTGAAACTGGTGACAAGCCTATGCAGCACTGAATAACATCCCTAGGAAGCCAGAGGGAGGAATACTTCAGCTGGGTGGAAGTCGTGTTCTGGAAAAGGTTGAGAAAAGTGGAGAGCAGGGCAGGTATATTCCCAAAGGTGACCCCAGCATGAACAAAAGCTTAGATACAGTCATGCAGAACCTGCAAGAATGATGTTCACCTCTTCAAAGTGTTGTCTACAAACCACAGTTCCACAGAATATTGGTATAATGTATGAGAAAAAAGGAGTTCATTGGATATCATGCTGAAGAGTCAAATGGGTATTTATAATGCAGGATTAGAGCCTCTAAGACATGAATGCAACATGTCACTCTCCATGAGGGTTGTAAAGTATTCCACAACAAATGTGTTTTGAGCACCTAGTATGTGCTGGGCATGTGGGAAATGAAGACCAGAATTGACAAAGATCCCTGACATCCAGAACTTGTATCCTAGGAGGAGAGGACGTACAAAGGACAGTCAGCAGTAACACAGTAAATAAGTAAATTATATATCACAGACAGAAATATATACCTTAGGAAACAGCAAAAGCAGACAAAGTAAAGGGAATCGAGAGTGCTAGGAGATGGGAAGGGGGCAAAGACAGGCTGCAAATATTAAAGCAAGTGGTTGAGGTAGGCTGCACTGAGAAAGTGAGACTGAGCAGACTTGAGGAAGCCAAGTGATCAGCCAGGCAGACATCTGGGAGAACATTCCAGGCAGAGGATAAGAGAGTCTGGTGTGTTTGAAAAAGAGCAACGAGGCCAGTGTAGCTGGGCTGGAACAGCTGGGATGAGAATAAAGAAGTTGGGAAGTTCAGAAGGGTGGGCTCCGATCTGCTGTGCATTACAGGCTCTTGTGAGGACTCAGGCTTTTACCCAGAGGCAACTGGGAGCTGATGCACAGTTTTGAGAGAGGAAGGACAGAATCATTCTAGCTGTTGTTTTGAGAATGGACTGATCTTGTTTTTCACAGAGCAGCTTGAAGAACTAATAATGTTTTATGGTATTTTTATGGTGTTCTTGATAACAGGTGCTAGATCTCACTCACCTTTGTCCACATTTCTACGTCTCCATCTTCCAGAGAAAATGTGTGAAATTGTTATTGAATACACATATATGTCCCACTAGATTTAGGTTTATTTGACAACAAACATAACTCTTGCTTTTTCTAGTAAAATTCCAAATCTTCCTCCTGTA
>NW_007727341.1:573523-584583 GCF_000696425.1 Galeopterus variegatus | reverse complement strand
AAGGACAGAATCATTCTAGCTGTTGTTTTGAGAATGGACTGATCTTGTTTTTCACAGAGCAGCTTGAAGAACTAATAATGTTTTATGGTATTTTTATGGTGTTCTTGATAACAGGTGCTAGATCTCACTCACCTTTGTCCACATTTCTACGTCTCCATCTTCCAGAGAAAATGTGTGAAATTGTTATTGAATACACATATATGTCCCACTAGATTTAGGTTTATTTGACAACAAACATAACTCTTGCTTTTTCTAGTAAAATTCCAAATCTTCCTCCTGTACTACCTAAATTATTAAAGTTAAAATGTTAGTGTTTAGGTTAAAAGAAGTGCATTTCTTGATAGGGTTTCCTCAAGAAGGAGAAAATCTTTCAGGTGAGTTAATGAGATGCTGCACTTTAATTCTACAACTATTTGATCAAACAGATTATTGAATGCCAACAAGATAAACTGCCTTCGGGTAGATGCTTTTCAGGATCTCCACAACTTGAACCTTCTCTCCTTATATGACAACAAGCTTCAGACCATCGCCAAGGGGACCTTTTCACCTCTCCGGGCCATCCAAACTATGTATGTATATGTGATTTGGATCAAAGTTGATGATCATTATTTTCACTCTGAATGTGACAGTTGAGTTCATTGCAAGTCGTGTGTGAAACTGTTCTGTGTGTGTTTCTGAAAGGCATTTGGCCCAGAACCCCTTTATTTGTGACTGCCATCTCAAGTGGCTGGCGGATTATCTCCATACCAACCCGATTGAGACCAGTGGTGCCCGCTGCACTAGCCCCCGGCGTCTGGCCAACAAAAGAATTGGACAGATCAAAAGCAAGAAATTCCGTTGTTCAGGTAATTTCTTACTTCATGTGACATTTCCCCTGTGACCAAAAAACAGTGGTTACATGGGACCTAACAAAAGCAGCTGCCCTTCGGCTGATTACAGAATATTATAGAATTATTTTTTCCTTTCCTTCTGCCCATGAAGGAAAAAAAATAAATAAATAAAGAGAATTGTAGACACAGGTGATAAAGGACTCCTATATGTAATTTTTTTTAACACTGTCTGCAGAAGAAATAGGCTGTTGTCCAAGTTAAAAATATGCACTTCCAGGATTCAAAGTAAACAAGGGCCTTTCAGCTAACTCAGAATGCCTTTAAAGTATGTTAAGTCTCATGTTTGTTGTATTATTCTCTATTGACCAAATTAAAGTAATCAATCATGTTTTCATTTCTTCAGAAAGTGAACTGAGACTTGGTTATGTGATTTTCTCAGGCTCAGAAGTGTGCAGTGGGGGAATCTCCCCATCCTAGTTTCTCACTCTGAGCGCACTCTCATTTTGCATTCTCTTATTTTGAATAGGACTGTAAGAATACATTTTTCCCCCAAAGGCCATCTTTAAGCATTTTGGGAAGATTACATTTATTTATAAAAAACTAAATATAAGTGCACTGTATTACTATTAGATTGAAAGCTTATTTTCTTGAAATTTACTGTTTGATCTAATATTTTCTATTTTCTTATGATAGAATACGTTCTATATGTTTTTGATAGTATGCTACCTACCTATTCCAGGTATATTTCACATTCAGCAGTTAATTCATAATAAAAAGCTAATATCAAAACCAAGTTAGTTATTGCCCATGATTATAGGTTCATATACTATTCACTGTATATTAAGGTATTTCAGCCACTGCCGTGAATATACATTTTTCACTTAATTATCTATAGTAACTTTAGTCCATTCTGAATCTAATATAACTCATATCTCTGCTTGCTGACATTCAGGTGCATCTTCTATTTTTTTTTCTCTTTTTTTATTTAGCTAAAGAACAGTATTTCATTCCAGGTAGGTCTTGCTCGGTGGTAGGACTAACTGCAGACACCCTTTCCTCACCTTATAAAATAGAGCTTCTAAAACTTTGATATGCATGCTTTTGAAAGTACAGTGGATATCCTATAGATAGATTGACTTATGAGTAGATCACTTGTAGCTGTTTCCTGAAAACCTGACCTTTGCATGCAGCTTCTGATGTTAAACATATATTATTAAACACCCATCCTTTTCTCTCTCCTTTTCACTTTGGCACATTATCTAAAATTTCTCACAGTAGCTAAAATGTTTGAACCTATGGCTTTCTACTTAAATCATTTTCTCTCCTTACATTTGTATATCTTATCTTTTAAGCTGTTTTTAAAATATAGCTTATCGAGCTGGTTTTAAAGACAGAGACCTTTCTGTTTTCAAAGAGCTAGTTCTACCTGAAATCAGTTTCAAATGCACAGAACTGTATTTTCAATCATGAGACTTACCTTTTTATAGGTTTTTTTATACTAAGAAAGTGTACTTACTTCTGCTTCACCTTTTATACAAAAACAGCAGCTTTCTGCTGATTTATATACAGTTATTTCTTATTTGTGACTTCACATTCTTACATATCCAGAATTATAGTCTAGCTTCACAAAAAGAATATTTGTGTTCATCATGAATGTATCAGAAGTTCAGGGACACTAAATGCCCTGAATAATTCAGGCAGATGAATAAAATATTTCAAAGAAAAGTAATTGCATGTTTTACCACTAAAATGTTGACACCATCAACACTGATGATTCTAGAGCTAGCTCTTTAAAATATGTTTCTTTACTTATTTTTCCTTGCCTGCCAATTGTGTAAAATGCCTCTTCACTTGTTTGTTTTAAACCTTTATATAAAAATATATGTTAAATATTGATTGGACACATTCACCATCTCTTGAGTATATCCTAAACTATATTTTAAGAGCTATAAATAAAAAAGATATTTCTATAGTGTTAGTGTGCAAAACAATATTTTCTTAAAGAACTCTGGGTTTGGTCTCTATTTTAAGGAGATATTTGTTGATTGCCATCATTTAATTATAATTGGAATAATTACATGAATTTAACGGATTGTTATATTACATATTTTGAGTTTCAATGATTAATAATAGTTTATATATTATACTGTCTGCATAGCAGGTATCATGTTGAAAAGAACAGTTGATAGGCTTTAATTAGCAATTTTTAAAATTCATTCTATTTACCCAGTTATTAAGTGGAAAGTCATCTGATAGCTATTACTTAACTGGAAAAAGCCATATTCTAAATACCAGACCACCTATAGAATAAAACATTAATATGATTTAAGTCCCCAAATTACAGCAGTTAATGTAATTGTTACCAATTATTCAAACTATTACATTTAAATATATCTTATTAAAATGTTAGAAATTACTATTTCCAACTCACCAAAGAATAAAAGTCAAGTTGTTTCCATAAGTTCTGATACAGTTTTTCCCTCTTATTGACAGCAACCAAATTAATTTTAGAAAGTATCTTTTATATCAGATATCACGTCTGAACTTTAAATTTCTGATAATTCAATTTTCATTATTTAAAATAATAATTGTAAAGGCCAAGCCTCAGAAGGATTCTTTGGGCCTCCCTCCCTTTTTTTTATACTCAAAATTTTAATTAAAATTTGAGCCTATCTAAAGAACCACCATAAAATAAGTATTATTGTCATTGCATTGAATATAGATTATTTGAAATGGAAGATAGCCAGTGCATCTATCACTTAGACTTTGTTACCGGTATACACTTATTTCACTTGGATTAAAGTTTAAACCACAATACAACAGATCCTCAATAAATACTATGGCATTAATTGCCAGATATAATGAATCTATTATATTCAGCATTGCAAACTTCATATGAGATTCTGATTCCATTTGCACTAAGTGACATTATTTATAAATTGGAAAGCATGTAAGCCACAACCTAAAGATTAATCCCAATGTACTAATAAAAGTCCTTTAGGATCTCTGTGATTAGTGTTTTATTCAATTTTACATGTGTGCTTGCATATTACCATTCTATAAGGCGTCCTAAATATTACAGTGATAATTCCCAGCATTGCAAAATTCATATGAGATTCTGATTCCATTTGCACTAAGTGACATTATTTATAAATTGGAAAGCATGTAAGCCACAACCTAAAGATTAATCCCAATGTGCTAATAATAGTCCTTTAGGATCTCTGTGATTAGTGTTTTATTCAACTTTACATGTGTGCTTGCATATTACCATTCTATAAGGCGTCCTAAATATTACAGTGATAATTCAAAAGGAAATCTGTCTGGCAGAGAGTTTATCTTTTAAAGGAATCAGCAAGAATTTAGTTTGTATTATGCATCTTTTATGCCATTGATTTTCTTGTGAGACCACTGAGCTTCAAAAAAATTATGATAAAATTTTACAAAGCATGACACTTTGCATCACACCATGCAAATTTCCATAGTAAAGAAAGAAGGAAGAGAGCTCAGTTACACCAATGGATATTAATCTTAATTGGGATTACTCTGTCTTTCTTTCCTTCTTGGTGATATTTACTTTGCAGGAATTCACCATTTGGGCTGTAAGTAAAAGTGTCTGATCTGAAACCTGTCCTCCCTTCTCAATCCTGATGTACCTTCTTCTAGTCTTGGTCTTTTGCGCCTTTTTTCAAGAAGAAACCAACAGATCTTTTGAGCTTCTCTGTTGTCCTTGTAGCTCACCTTCAACTTCTTCCTGGCTGTTGTTCCCGAAAGCTGTTGTTTCCGTTCTGCAGTTCTGAGGGACGGTGGAGGCATCTTTCAGTATAGCCTCTTCTTTGTGTTTCCAGGAAACCTTCGGTAGTAATACTCTTACTATGGTCATAAACATTCTGCGGGAAGAATGCATGTCATGTAAACAGTATTACATTTCCAGAACGTCTGTAGCTTTTCTCCTGCTTCCCTTCCTCTTTCCTCTTGGTCTTACCCTTGGCCTAGTGGTTGGTGTAGTGATAATTTAGCGAGATTTTCTGTTGTGCTTGATCTAACCATGTGGTTGCGAGGTATGAGTAAAACATGGTTCCGTCAAGCACCATGGAACGTCACGCAGCTTTCTACAGCATGACAAGCTGCTGAGGCTTAAATCAGGATTGACTTGTTTCTTTTTATAAAATCAAAATGAAAAAAAAGAGGGCTTTTGAGGCATTTCTGAAGATTATGTGAGAGGGAGAGAATAACAAAAGTCCATAGAAAATTTAAAAACCTGAGTACACCTATTTGCCTTGAAAGCCCTAATTTATAATGACATATAGGAATATGGTTATTACTGGATACATTTTCAAATCTTGACTCAGAGAAAAAATAAACTTCTTAATTCATAGCCATTGTGTGATTAGCTGTGAAATAGGCTAGAATGGCTCAGAACTGGATCAGCAGAAAGTACAGCTGTGAAAAGCTCAACTTTATTAATGTTATCCTGTCATGTGAATCTGGTCGCTCTTTTTTTCCAGAAAATTCCAAGCCTTTATTTTAACCCTGTCCTGACATCCATTGACCAAAATTCCCCAAGTTGTCTCCCTGCTGCATAATCTATAGTTATCTTACTTTTTTCTTCCTACAAATAAATAAATATTTTCACCTTTAGACTCAGTATCTCTCTTTTTTTTTTGTTTTGGTTTGAATCTTCAATAGGTACAGAAGATTATCGATCAAAATTAAGTGGAGACTGCTTTGCAGATTTGGCTTGCCCTGAAAAGTGCCACTGTGAAGGGACGACAGTAGATTGCTCCAATCAAAAACTCAACAAAATCCCGGACCACATTCCCCAGTACACTGCAGAGCTGTAAGTTCATCTCCCAGCAAAATCCAGGTTGGGAGGCAAGGAATGAAAGCATCAAAGCATAGGAATTTTGTCTTGCCATTTTTCCCTCAATAGTTGTATTAATTTTAATTAATATACATTACATTGGCATAACTCTTCTTTTTGTAAGAGTATGTTAGAGGCTGTCTTTATTTAACTTTCTAGCCCAAAAAAAAAAAAAAACAATTCCAGAAATTAATTTATCTCTCAAAATTCAGTTTGTACTTAATAATAATAGTGTTTATATGATCCTTATTTACTGAGTACAATTTATGCCCAAACCCATTTCTAAGCAGTTGATAGATGTT
Source organism: Galeopterus variegatus (assembly GCF_000696425.1). Classification (NCBI taxonomy): domain Eukaryota; kingdom Metazoa; phylum Chordata; class Mammalia; order Dermoptera; family Cynocephalidae; genus Galeopterus; species Galeopterus variegatus. The sequence goes on along the minus strand of NW_007727341.1, from coordinate 578,590 downwards.
TAACATAATTAATCCTTGCAAAAACCAAATAAAGTAATTTGAGCATCATCATTTTGAATTTTTGCTAATTATAAATCAGATCAGGCAGTTCTTTTGTGTCTACATTACTACTTTTTTGACTTTAATCCTTGCAAAAACCAAATAAAGTAATTTGAGCATCATCATTTTGAGTTTTTGCTAATTATAAATCAGATCAGGCAGTTCTTTTGTGTCTACATTACTACTTTTTTGACTCCCCGGTGGAAGGATTCAGTTATTATCAAGCGTTAAAGTGCAAAGAATAGCTTTTTCTGAACAATGGATAACATAGCAGGAAAAGCTGAAAAGGCAGGGTGTGGTTGGACTTGTATTTACAACCCTAACATAGGACCTTGCACATCCTAGGTGCTAAAATACGTTTGTTGAATCATTTGTAGATTCTATGCCCATGTATGGTTTGCTTTTACTGTCTTTATTTATAAAAGGAACACCTTTAATGTCAGTGTTCTAAAAATTCAAGAAGAGCCTATTGAATTCTTATCATTTTCTGAACATCGTAGCAAAGTTTATGTATAGCACCATCTGGTATTTGTCATTTACTGCTTTGCAAAGTTGGTTGTCTCTTTGCGTGTGTATAATCCTTTTGTCTTCGACTAGAACATAGCCCCTTGACGACAGGGATTGTGTGTTATGGTTTATCTCCCACTGTGCCTATACTCACGCCTGTTAGTCAATGAATTTTAATCAATTTGAATAATTAAAAATAAAGCAATGCCCCAAAGACTTACAGAAACTAACTACCTTGTGGTTATAAAGATGCTTTTTTACTCCCGTTAGTTCATGAAGCTACTTCATAGCTACAGAACTTTTAGAAATGTGTGGAGACCATACAATAAAAGCCCTGAACTCTATTTTTTTTTTTGCATTCATATAGGGATATGTGCTTATTTCTGGTATTTAACACTAGTTAACTTCCAATATAACTCCTTAAATAGGGTTATTTGGCAATCAAGAATGTGGTAAGAACTAGCTTCCAATTTTTGGCTTCAACAAAGGTTTCGTGTGTATGTGTGTGTGTGTTTTAAGAAATTAATAAGTTTTAAAATTTGTATTTATAAAATCAGTACTAGGGAGAAAATATTTGCAAATCATGTATCTCTAAGGGACTTACACCAAGAATATAGAGGGAACTCTTACAATTCAACAGTAAATAGGCACATTGCAGATACCAAAGAAGATATACAAATGGCCAGTAAACACATAAAAACTGCTCAACAACATTAGTCATTAGGGAAATGCAAATCAAAAAAGAAAAAAAAAAACAATGAGATACCAACTCACACCCACTGGAATGGCTATAAGAACAAAAACAATAACAAGTGGGAGAAATTGAAATGCTCATAAATTTCTGATCTGAATGTAAAATGGTTCAGTTCCTTTGGAAAACAGCTTGGCTATTCCTCAAAGAGTTAAACATAAATTTACCATGTGAACCAGCTATTTCACCCCATGTATGTATTCAAAAGAATTGAAAACATAGATTCACACAAAAACTTGTGCACCAACATCCATAGCAGCATTATTTATAATAGTCAAAAAGTGGAAGAAACACAAATGTCCATCAGCTGATAAATGGATAAACAAATGTGGTATGTCCATACAATGGAATATTTTTCAGTCATAAAAAAAATAATGAAGTGCTGAGATATGCTACAATAAGAATGAACCTTTAAAACATTATACAAAGTGAAGGAAGCCAGACACAAAGGTGACATTTGTATGATTCTATTTATGTAAAATGTTCAGGATAGGAAAATCAATAGAGACAGAAAGTAAATTAGTGGTTGCCAAGGACTGATGAGGGTGAGGTGGGGAGCAGTGGGGGAGGAGCAATTTGGAGTGACTGGTAATGAGTATTGAGGTTTCTTTCTGTGGTGGTGAAAATATTCTGGAATTAGATAGCAGAGATGGTTGCACAATTTTGTGAATATACTAAAAAGCACTGAATTGTACAAGGGTATTTCAAAGAGTTCTTGGAATAATAGAATTAAAAGATAGTACAGATCTTTCCATGAACTCTTTGAAGTGCCCTCGTACACTTTAAAATGGTGAACTTTATGGTAGGTGAATTGTATTTCAATTAAGCAGTGAATAAAAAAATTATGGAGCAAGTAGTTAGGAAACATGTCGAAAAATGCTTCTTGGAGGGAAATAGTGAAAAGTTTCAGGAACTTTGTTCTAGAGAGCTGATTTTGATTATTGTTTTTTCTTACTGTGTGCTTTATTTTGGTAATTAAAAATTGAGTGAAATGGAAAAAACACATTAGTACTTTCCAAAAATATTCTGTGATATACATACTATATTTTGTTTTAGGGCTATCATTAAAAAATGTTATGATTTAGTATGAGAAATAAAACTTTATCCCTTCTTAACCATTGGTAATGAACTTTTCTGTTCTTTCTTTTTTGTTCCCAGGCGTCTCAATAATAATGAATTCACAGTGTTGGAAGCCACAGGGATCTTTAAGAAACTTCCTCAGTTACGTAAAATGTAAGTCATTTGTTAGATATCTTTTTACATTTCTTTAGTGTTTTGTGATTTTTTTCATCCCCTTACAGTTTATTTAGATTTCTTCGGAAACTTCAAAAATGTAAAAAACCCAGAGAAATGTCCATGCAGTGACTACCTTTGTCATGAATTTAGGGTAATCTCTGAGAGACACTTCTCTGTGTTTTCAGACAATGCCAACACATTCTCTGTAGCAGAGCCTTAGCGTCTTACTCTAACTCAGACAGCTGGTCTGTTGCATGGCCACAGCAGGAATCCAGCAATCTAAGCACATTAAAACGGGTTCAGTAATGTTTTGTAACTTCCTTTGCTATTCCCCAAACCATGTTGTTATTCTTCTTTGAGCACATTCATGTCAACTATTTGACTTTTTGCTTCATTAAACTTTCATTAGAAGATAGTCAAAATTAATGATTGGTGAACTGGCTCTATCTCATCTGCGTTACTCCATCTCCACAACTCATGTTTTAAAATAAGATCATAAGCTCAGCAGTTTCAGCAACACTCGGTCAGTGCTCCATGCCCCTGAGAAGGAGGAAGGGGGGGACAGGACAGAGGCCAAGAGTGAAAGGCCAGTGGAGCACCCTCCACAGGAGGAAAAGCATTGCTCCGTGACACCTGCATGTTCCCATTCATAACTGGTCACAGTCACACAGACTGTATGTGGCAGAGCAGACTGAACCTACTGCCTGTGCACTCGACCCCCATATTATGCTGCCTCCCAAAAGGTTTATAATTTCTTAATTGTCCACCTTTTTTACTGATACTGAATGCAGGGGTTTTTTTAGCTATAAGATGATTTTCAATGCAACACATATTTAGTATGTGCAATGGTCTGAGAGGAATAAAAAGAAACATAAAGTTCATCCTTGATTTGGGGTCACTCCCGATCATGGAATGAGCAGTGAGAAAGAGAAAGAAGGAGCCAAAGAAAGGTGTTACTTCCACTGGACTTCTTCCTCTCTGGGCAAGCATTGTAGTATTTGGTATATATAACACCGAAAGTTGGTTGTTTCAACATAGTATTACATAGAAGCTTAACTGCAAATAAACCCATATTCAAATATATTTCTGATGCTATCTGAACACTAACACATTTCAGACCACCCTTCTTCTCCCTATCCAATTGCCTTCTTTTAGTTATTAATTCATTCAGCAGTTTATATATAGGGCATTTCTTTGAAAAGTTTTTTTAAAGTTGTATGGAGGACATAAAGTTTTATATAACCAAATAGCTAACCTCAAGAATTTTATACTCATGAGGGCCCTTGCAGATCAGGCTGGTATATTTTACCATAGACTTTCCCTCTTGGAATTATTTTCCCTTTGGCTTGATGGGATAGGGAAATGATGTCTTTTCAGAGCCCTGACGGTACTGGACACTGAAGAGCTTGGAGATTGTGGGAGACTTTGCTCGAGAGAGGAAAATGAGCAAACACGTTGTTTCAGTTCCCTCATTGTTAGAGAGGAATCGTTTCAAATCTTTGTCTCCACAATTTTTGTTTAGAAACTTTAGCAACAATAAGATCACAGATATTGAGGAGGGAGCATTTGAAGGAGCATCTGGTGTAAATGAAATACTTCTCACGAGTAATCGGTTGGAAAACGTTCGGCATAAAATGTTCAAGGGATTGGAAAGCCTCAAAACTTTGTAAGTATTCTTATTTGTCTTGCAGTTCTGCCACCCAAGGATTGTAGTTGATTGTTCATGGTAATCCAGGGAGGAGGAAGCATCTCTACCCTCCCCCACCCCACTCTGGATCTGGCTGCCCTGTCCTGCTTCAAAATGGCCTTTTCCTGAAACATTTATCTTATACTCCCTCTTCGCCCAAGGTCTCTAAGCTTCAGAGTCTACTCCAACCCCTGCAGAACAATAATCTAACAGCTTATCTGGAGAACATCTTTGTCTCCCCCTGAAGGTCTTAGTGAAAAAGAGACACTGCCTGGTGGTACCTCTTTTACTCTCTGTTTCAAAGAAAACACACTGAGAGTGGTGTCCACTTGCTCAGTGGTAGGGAGGTTGGGAAAAAGAAATTCTATGTTTCCAAAAGGCCAAGGATGGGGGGCATGGAATTGAATGGGATTGAATAGTAAGTACAATACTTTTGTATTACTTAAATTTTCTATAGTGCATATATTTTTTGTTATCTTTAAAGTATATGTTATGTTTGACAAAAGCGATGGCCTAAAAATCGGAAGGAAGACAAATAAAACTCTAAGCCTTTGGAAGACATGAAGGAAACTATTTGTAACCAAGAAGTGGCCCTTGGTAATTGCAGTGTAGAGGTGCCGGAGCTGCACTATGTCCCCTAAACCTTCACCCCTGCCCTGTGCTGTCCCTCAGAGCCATGTACGACCAGGGGGCTGACAGCCAAGGGACTCCATTGCCAAACAGATGCAGAGAGAGAGGCACATTTCTCCAGCCAAGGGGATCTGTTAATGTCACACCAAGTTCAAATCTGACAAAAAGTACCCTGAACAGAAGAACAGAAGTGAGTTTCTTGGGCTTTGAAGGGATA
>NW_007727341.1:563697-573011 GCF_000696425.1 Galeopterus variegatus | reverse complement strand
AAAGGGAGGCGACGTCATCCTTTCTTCTTATCTGTGATGAAGCAGAATGCGAAAGTTTCTGTGTCTTTATAGTAGAGCAATCTAGAATTTTAGAGGAATGTCTTGTTGTCCTTTTATTTTTGCCTCTCTTTTTTACGTTTTGCAATATTCTAGTGAGATTGTCAACCCATGTTTAGAAAAATAAAGAAAAATAACTTTTCAGTAATTCTCAGTAAGATTTATGATAGCTATTCCTTTTTGCATGGAATTTTTAGGAGCTTTTTATTCCTTCTCCAAGCCCCACAAATAAACAGTTTAGTAAGGAGTTGAGAGCTGAGCCAACCTTTGGCTGTGATGAGGAAATCACAACAGTGTTAACCCTGTTAGTTGCAATGACTAAAAAGAAAAAAGCAAGGACAGAATTTTTTCAAGGTAAATCTATTTAAACTTCATTTGGACATCTGAGATCTGTTATTCTTGCCTCTTTTTAAGTTTAAACTTAAAACAATGAACTAATTTTCATAAATAAAATAATTTATGCAAGCTTTATGGATACTCCCCAGCCCAGGCTTGACATTGACTCAGAATCTAAGTCCTTGAGATGCCCTTAGTTCTTTATCTGCAGTGGCTATTGATTCTTTTCTGCCTCCTTTCTGTTCAATCTCAAATGTAATACTACCCTGAATACACAAATCACAGGGCTCCAAAGACTCAGAGCTGCAGGTGAATTAGGACATTATGTAATCATGCAAACATAATTAGAGCATCAAAGGAAAACATTCTACCTTTATCATGGGATTGTGAATGCACGAAGAGCTCCCCTTGCCTTTTGTAACGGAGTTTAATCATTGACAAATCTAAGCATTTTATTCTTGTAGGATGTTTTCAGTGTATATTTGTAGCAATTCCTAATGGCAAGAGAACATTCAGAAAATAATGAATGCTATGTATTTGCAAAGAGGGATTATTTTGATCCTCAGATAGGCAAAATTGATTGCCTGATACTTTATCTCTGTAACAATGCCCTCTTTTTTTCCCTTAGGATGTTGAGAAGTAATCGAATAAGCTGTGTAGGGAACGACAGTTTCATAGGACTCAGTTCTGTGCGTTTGCTTTCTTTATATGATAATCAAATTACTACAGTTGCACCAGGGGCATTTGATACACTCCATTCTTTATCTACTCTGTAAGTATGAAAAAATAGTCTTTATGTATTATTTGAATTAGTGCATTATATGTGTTGTTTTTATTAACAGCATTTTAATGCATTTATTAGGCATTTTATAAAAATGTGAACAAGGATTTAGATATCAGAAAAAGGACAGATTTGTTCATGTTAAACATTTTAACTTTTATAAAAATATTACCTACTATATCTTACATTAAATTGTAAGAAACAATTATAGTATGTTGTTAGTCGTTTATTTTTTGTAGTAATGTTTTTGTGATAATATTTTTGTAATAATGTTTTTGTAATAATTCTTTTTGTAGTAATGTAATGATGATGATGTGGCTTAATTTCTAAATTTATTTTATTATAACTTGACAGTGCTGCAAATAAGAGAATTATTATAGATTTTCCCCAGTGTTTTCACATTGTGATATTTTCAGTATAAGTATCATAAAATGATAGGGTATTTGATATATGATATAATGATAGAGAATTGATAGGATATTGCCAACAAAGTATGCTCAAAAGAATCATTCACAGTGACAAGCAATACATTAGGACCACCAGACCAACAATCAAAGCTGTTCGCTAGAGGGCATTTACTACAATATTAGCAAAATACTGAAGAAATAGGCTGAGCCTGTCCAAGAGGATATTTTATGTAGACAGCTTGAAAATAAAAAAAATATTTGTAGGTCTAGAGATAGAATTCAGAAAGTGTCAAAAAAGGAAAAAGCAACTTCGAATAATGTATTTCAAGTCTCTTGTATGTCAGTACTTAAAAAGTAGTCATTGAAATTATTAGTTATTTAACTGATGTGATTTTCTGGTAATGGTGGCATGCAAATATACTAATTAACTCAATAGGAAGGGAATAAAGATAGAAAGAAAAAAAGCATTTGACATAGCTCAAGTCACTAAAGAAACAATGTGAGGGAAGCATCCATCCATCAGTATAGTGCTTAATCCTCTTTCCACATAAAACGTGACATTTTACATCTAGTGACTAATTTGTGCATATTAAAGATGGCATGTTTATAAATAATGAGATTGTCAATAGATTTGTGCTGAAGTGGTAAGATGCCAAAAGTATTGAGATTTAAAGAAGTAAATTCATTTTTATAACTGGCATTTAATCAACTCAGCTGTCAGTTTAGATGGGAAACCTATTCTCTGGAGCAAATAAGAGATGGAAATCTTGAGATGACAAATTAATGAAATAGCTGTTGTCAGGTTAAACTCAGTAATGTAAGGTAATCAGCCTTCATCTTTATATTAAATTACTGCATTATCAGCGTGAGGAAGTTTGACAGCAAGTCAGATTTCTGACAACTTTGAATTATTTCTAAATGAGATATCTCTCTATCAGTACCCACTGCATAAACCTTAAATTGCTGCCTTCCCCGTATTTTTTGCTCAAAATTATTTTAAAAATTCTCTTATGTGAGAGTGTAGTCATTCATGTTCAAGTTCCAAACATAAATATGTTAGCAAAAGAATGCAACCGATATGTTGTGTGTGATTGTGTGTGAATGAAAGGATGGGAGCAAAGAATAAGAAAGAATCGTTCCAACAGAAATAGTGCAGAAAAATGGTAGCATGAGATTTTGAGAAGTAAGAAAATGAAACCTTAACTAAACGGTGCATTGTTTGCATGTGGCACTTAGAAACCTCCTGGCCAATCCGTTTAATTGTAACTGCTACCTGGCTTGGTTGGGAGAGTGGCTCAGAAAGAAAAGAATTGTAACGGGAAATCCTCGATGTCAAAAACCATACTTCCTCAAAGAAATCCCCATCCAGGATGTGGCCATTCAGGACTTCACATGCGATGACGGTATGAAATCTTTGCCAAATCTTTGGACATCAGGTGTTCACGTGACTGTTCTGATGCTGCTGTGCACAAGTGTCCTGCTTATCATAGTTCCATTCAGCAAATAATGATTGTGTGTCTTTTGCTTTGTGGTGGTGTTCTGTTTTGCTGTTTTGTTTTGCTTTAGCAACAGGACATTTATTGTGTGCCCTTCCGCATTTGAGTCTACTTTATGTGAGTTTCTAAATGTTTCAGAAGATTTTCTAGTTTCCAACTTGTGGTTGTACCATTTATATAGCTTAATTTTAACTTTTCTTTATTATCCTAGACATCTCTTTTAGTAACTACCATTTTCAAGTGAGAAAAGCAATTCCCTCATAAAATAGAAGTTCTAGTAAATCTGATAGAAATACTAGTTTTCACCTTTTAGTGCTCTTTTAATCGTTACATTTGATTCTCATGAGCGCTCTTTAAGGTAGGTCGAACAGGTTCTGTTATTATTGCTGGTGAACAGGGAGCTAATTTGAGCTCCATATTTTAAAATGAGGGACCCATGCAATTTTTGCTACACATTTTAATCTGTCTCTTTATATCTCTTCATGTCTGTCTCCTTACAATTTCTCTGTAATTCAGTTTATACTTATAATTCTAATTAAAAGTATAATTTGTATAAATAACTGAACAAATAAGCAACTATTATAATTGTACTGGTAATAAAAATTGTAAACTATTTTCTGAAATTCCATCCTAGGCAGTCTGAAACAATGCTATTTAGAACATATGGTATCAATTTGTAAATTCTTAATGCCCTATACCTAAGTGATCACATAGCTCAAGACTCTTGTGTTTAAGTTCATTTAAAGGCATAAAATCCCTTTAGCACCTTCAAAACCACAAATCTGGTTGTTGTTGTTTTTTTTCTTCTGTATTTCCGCTGGCAATTTAGGAAATGATGACAACAGTTGCTCCCCACTCTCTCGCTGCCCTACGGAATGTACTTGTTTGGATACTGTAGTCCGATGTAGTAACAAGGGCTTGAAGGTTTTGCCAAAAGGTATTCCAAGAGATGTCACAGAATTGTAAGTAGAGCTTGTCTTTCCTTTTCCTTGACAATTAATATTTTACACACCAAGGGGAATGGACACCAACCAAAAATCTTTAGAATCCTGTTTGCAGATTACATTCTATGGCCATTAATTATTATCATGTAAAACTATAAACAAATAATACAAAAGCTAGTTCAGAAACCCTTGGGAATTGCTGAGTTCCTGCATATATGTGTATGTGTGTGTGTGTTTCACAGTAGGATTTCTCAGTGCCTTTATTATGCTAAGGTGTACTGTGAAACTCCAAGAGAGGATGGTAAGATTCAAGGTGGCTCCCACATTTGGTTGTCCTTATAACCCTTTCCTCATGGAGCATCTTGCAAGGTTATGTTCCATTGAATGCACTTTGGGAAATGCTGTATATTTAATGTATTTATAGCATTTAGGATATTCCATGTGGTTAATTCCTCTTTACCTCTATTATCCGTAGAAGAAATTTTCACCACATGGGATAAATAATATTCTGGGATATAGAGAAAACTGGCATAATCCTTGTCCTTAGAAAGGGATATTGCTTTTTTGGACTTGAATCGAAATCCTTTAGATCCTAAAGGATGTGGGACCAATTATCCCTGACATTTTTGTAACTGATATTTTACCACAAATTGCATGGCCAATATACACATATCTAGACCTTCAGCGCTGCCCACACTCCCCTGACTACCTCACGGTGCATATGCAGAATGGAATAAATCAGAATATAAGCTACTAGAACCATGTTGAATGCATGCCCATTCATTTCATTCCTTTATCTCTAAACTAATGTACGGTGTGCAAATGCTTGATGTGAATCCAATTGAGTCAAGTTGCCTGCATTTATTTTTTGTGTATATGGAACCATGGATCAATAATGATTTAAATCCAAATGTAATTCATGCAGATGTGTACCTGTAATTACTGCAGATGCATGCAAAAATTCCAAATGAGCAGCTTTGATAAATTTTTGGCAGTGTGCAACATAGGTAATGAGGTTCAAAACGATGTCGCTTCAGTTTTCAAGGAACTTATTTTCAAATCATGTGCAGTTCTGTGGATCCTACTTTGGTCCTGAATGGAATGCTTAGAGAAGGAAGGCATAATCTTAGCATGTGAGCACAGAATGTCTCTCTTAGATATGAACTGCTGTAAAGTGTTCAGTTTCTCTCTCACTACCAATCACAGTTGTTAATTAACTGTAAGCACTGCTTTATATGTGTGTGTAATTAAGTACTTAGTTCTTATTTTAATATGTTTTACCAGTATTTCAGAAGATCGCATGAGTCCCTTAATCCTCCCCTGTTGAGAGGCTAGATGACTATAGAGTATTCTGTATGCAAAGCATTGATTTCAGGAATACCCCAGTGGGGAGCGTAACAGTCAAGATCATCTTTGATGCTAAATCCCTCTTCTACCCTTTTAACTGGCCATGTCTTGGCCCTTTTACCCAATTCCCATGAGATAATTTTAAACATTCTTTAATTTCCTTATTAAGCAACATCAGAGAACCTGCTTGATTCATTTCCTGTCTATGCCATCTACATATTTCTTCTGTCAGAAAGTCGAGTTTTCAATCAGTTTCACTACAAATTATTAAAAAGTACCCTTTTTTAAAAGAAGATATGCTGTAGAGATAACAAAAATAGTTTGACCTCCCAGAGAGCTTATGCTTAGAATCGTACCAAGTCAGCAGGATCCTTCTTGCCAGTGACATATATGCATGTATTAGAAAAATTTCATATGTGCATTATATTAAATTATGAAAGAATTTGGCAAAAATAAGCATGTATTGGTGGACAAGTTTGAACAAATGGTATCCATTATTTTTAATCAGTTCCATATAACCCTCCCCTTAGATTGTTTAACATATACACATTCATAGAACACATTCTGAATCTTTTTTGGCCTTCCACTATGGTGTTTTCTTCCACTTCCCTTTAATAGAGGGAGAGTGCTGCAGTATATGGGGTGATGCTTCCCTCTAGTGGTAACAAGAAAAACTTAGCAAGAGGGAAGAAAGGCAGAGGAGTCAAAGGAAAAATAGAGTGTCAGAAATGTGAGTCGACGTAAGGAGTCATAATGTATGCCCAACTCTTAATCAAGTACTTATTACGTACTTTGACAACTTGTGCCTTTTGTATAACTATTTTCATTTGGAAATATTAGAAATAGATTATTTTCTTAGGCAACTTCTCAACTAGTTCTGTATCCAGCAAAAATACAAATTTCAACCTGGAATCTCAAGATTGGCCGCAACACTCGGGTAGAAAGGGCCACACATTCAATGTGCCGGAATTGTTTGTGGACACATCTGTAGCCAGATGGCCCAAGTTGCTGAAAGACATTGGTGCTCTTGACCTTCTATATTCTGGGAAAGAAAACCTTGGGAGGAGATGAGATTTATTTTCTTTTTGTGACATCACGGATATAACTTCAAGCATTCATTTATTTTTGTGTCTTGCAGTTAGCCTAAAGCCTATCTTTCTTTATTATTCTTGTGACTCTAATGAGAAAGTGAAAATTTACTTATATGTAGTTATTTATTACTTTTACATATATATGCTGTATTTGTGCACTTGATAAACGTTGTGGTATTCTGTGAAACCTCCTAAAATTATCATCACCAAACAGATATATAGTGATAAAAACTATTTTTAAACTTAAACCTAATTATTTTCAAATCCCCAAATACTTCCCTAAAACTGTCCATTCTTGTTTACAAGTGTATTGATATACATGAAGGCAGTGAAGAGTGGTCTTGACCACAGCAGCAAGGTTTTTCTTAATAGTTAATGAATTTCATGATATTGTCTCCACCCAAGTACAAGCAAACTGAGGGCTGACTAAAAATATGGTTCATTGAGTGAACTTTCTCGCTGATACACAAATGGCTAGATGTTTGCCTTCCCTTGTTAAATAAACCATGAAGGACTGGACTCACCAAGAGGGATGACTAAAAATATGGTTCATTGAGTGAACTTTCTCGCTGAAACACAAATGGCTAGATGTTTGCCTTCCCTTGTTAAATAAACCATGAAGGACTGGACTCACCAGTCTTTCCTTGGTTTTATAATTTAGCCTAAGTGATCCGCAAAGAATTCTGCTGGGTTGGACAACTGTGTTTTTTGTTTTTGTTTTTGTTTTTTTACTTTACTTCTCCTAAATAACTATCCCAGCTGGGAACATGACTTCTTAAAGCAAAAATTGCCAAGTGGTTCCTTGCCTCAGTTAAAGTGAAATATTGTTCACTTATTTTATGATATGCCACTGTTATTTTTATAAGAAGCTAATATTGTTTCCTTTTGTTTAGGTATCTGGATGGGAACCAATTTACACTGGTTCCCAAGGAACTCTCTAACTACAAACATTTAACACTTATGTGAGTAATATTTTGCATTTTTTCCATCTTTGACTTATTCTGTTTCATAAAAATGGGCATGGCAAGGGGCAGAAGACTTAGTGAAGCTTTCAGATAATATAAATCATTTACAGTGAGATGCTTCCTTCCTCGCTCGCAGTGGTTCTGGATCACTAGCTACATCTTCATTGAATATCAATCATGCAAAGGAATGTCTTAGGAAAAGGTCTTCCTCTGTTCAAAGAAGCACAAATACGATAAAGTCTGAGTAGTCAGAGAATTATTGAACCGCAGCAAAACTGGGTACTTTTATTGATAATAAATATGAGCTATATTATGACAAGCCAAGGAAAGAAAGATAGAAAACAATGTTTGTATTTTTTACTTTAAGCAAAAAATTGTAGCTAGTGATAACTTTACTTGAAAATATATTATAAATTTTGTTTACTAGGTTTGAGTTTCTTACCTAAAGCATAATTAAGTATATTCAGGGCTTATGGCATTAAAATTTATTTTATAAAATCCATATATATTTATACAGTATTTAAGTATACTCGGCAAACATACCGACATTTCTGAATATAAATTTTAAAATACTAAAAATTTTTTTAGTTTGGTTTGATGTCCTCATAATATAACATCTTCTTTGTTCATTAATGAAAACAATTCTTGAATATCTTTAGGTTGTAAATACAAGAAGATATTTAAAGAAGATATTTAAATGTACAAACATTTTGCTCTAGATATATACACAATATTTAAAAATGGATAGAATCTTGTTACATATACCACACTTTTAGAGTAGCCTTGTTGATAATTGATAAAACTTTCAGGATGCATAAAGCAGCAAATAGGTAAAGATAATAGATGTCGATGGAGAATACCTTATCATTAATTTCAGTCTGTCTGATTTTAGAGTAAATATGGCTAGCTTAGAAAGCAGAGTGCTAGGGGCCGGCCCGGTGGCGCATTGCTATAGTGCGCTGCTTGGGAAGTGCGGCGGTTCTCCCGCCGAGGGTTCAGATCCCACATACAGACCGGTTCCCGCTCACTGGCTGAGCGAGGCCCGGGAGCAACGCCGAGGGTTGCGATCCCGTTGCTGGTCCCGGTCCGGTACGGGNCTGAGGGTTGCGATCCGTTGCCGGACATGGAAAAAGACAAAAAGGAAAAAAAAAAAGAAAGCAGAGTGCTAGTGTTCCTAGAATAAAAAGGTTTATTTCTAATTAGCGAATTCCAGAATCCTAGGTAATAGAAAATGTTGCACGTCCCAGTGTAAACTATATCTATGCACATTGAGGCTAGCTGAAATGCTGTTGATTATTTTCAGTTTTCCTTAAAAGTATGGGAAAATCAAACACTTTATAGAAAGTGTATAGGACTATTTAAATGACATATGATTTGATTACAGAAAAATGAATATCCTTTAGGATGTCTTGTTCTGCTTCTAGTTTTTCCTTTTTTAGCAGCAAGAACTGATTACGTATATTTTGTTCTGTTAAATAAACCATTAAATTGCAGCAATTTCCAAAGGGTCACTTTAGCAGATTTGGGCCATTTGTGGGACAGCACGTGATTATTTAAAACCAGTTAGAGATGAAAAATGAGAATTTGTGGATCTAGAAATGGTTTTAGCAGTGACTCATACAACTCTAGGCAAGTAACTTCTAATGTAGGTACATTTATTTTAAAAATTTAGGTATAGCACTTCAGCTAAAACAATTGAATATAAAGCTCCTATAAGATTCCTACCATTTTCATGATTGTATGGAACTATTTTATGGATATTTTGATATTTTAGTAAAAAATGAATTATCCTCAGTTTTTCTGAATCTTCCATTTATTCATATATTTTGCATTTTACTTCAGAAAAAAATTAGTGAATATATATAGTAATTATATATATAGTGAATATAT
>NW_007727341.1:559797-562655 GCF_000696425.1 Galeopterus variegatus | reverse complement strand
TTGAGGACCTACTGAGTGCCAACAACTCTGCCAAAGGCAGAGCACAGGTGTTTTTAATGGTGGTATTTTGAATGTAATTAAATCAGGGGTTCATTTAGTTATCAAATTTGAGTGTGTGTCAGTGAACATAATGAGGATAAAGTATGTATATCAAATGGGACTTTCAAAATAAAGGTTCATTTCTCACCCACAAAATGTGTGGTGAGGAGCTTCCTCTTTTTGGAACATCCCTCGTTTGTGGAGGTGGGAGCAGAGAGATGTGGGAAGGTGAGCTTGCTCTAGAACTTTCACTCTGAAGCAAGACCAGCCACTGGTGCCCATGCTTCACTGGCTAATGCAAGGCTTATGGTCACTCCTAATTTCAACAGGGAGGGGTGTGAATAATTATGAGTGGCAATGCAATCTACCCCAGAGGGTAATCCAGTATTTTGTTACTTTTGAATAATAGCTGAGTGCTAATAATACTGCTATAACTATGAATAAGAGCTTTCTCTTTCCAAAAATCACTCATGTTTCCATTTCTGTGGTTATTAGTAAATTCCATTTCTTTCTTTTTCTCTTTTAGAGACTTAAGTAACAACAGAATAAGCACCCTTTCCAATCAGAGCTTCAGCAACATGACCCAGCTCCTCACCTTGTGAGTTTGGAAGTGTGGTACTGCGTATTCATTAATTAATTGCACAGCATGCATTTTCTAGACACTGGACTTTCCTAGTGAACAAGACAGAGTCTGTGCCCTCCAGGAATGTTTCTATTGGGAGAAACAGACAAAATCTTCATTAGTGAACAAATACAGATATTACAAAAAGAAAGGAAGAATAATTTTTGTTTGTGGTGGAGTTAGGGGAGATAGGCTTCTAGGCAAAGACACCTTAGAGAGGGGATGGTTAAGTCCCCAGCATCAGGTAAGGGTGGGCAGAGGGAAGTATTCTAGGTTGTACTTAGGAAATAAATATCTTGTATTAGAAAGACAACACAAAGATGAAATAATATATATTATGTGTAAATATTCTCAATTTATAAGATGCTCAAATAACCCAGTTTTTAACTGCTTTATTTTAAAACTGACGTTTGGCCATTTCTGGGTTCCTGAATAAAACAAATTGGCATATGTGTGCTTTCAGAATTCTTAGTTACAACCGTCTGAGATGTATTCCTCCTCGAACCTTTGATGGATTGAAGTCTCTTCGATTACTGTAAGCATCTTATGTTAAATAAAATACCTTTTTTCTCAGGGATCTGAATTTGGGTTGTGTTTTTAATGATTTAACTGCTTTGTGGATTCTTGGCTATTTTAGTATAAATGCATTAGGATTTAGTATAAATTTGGAAATAGGAAAATCATATCTTACTGTAGGCTTTGATTTAGATAACATACCTCTCTTTTGCACTGCTTGTTGTTGTAGTCATTTAATTGATTATAGATCACATTAAGATGTATTCATTATGTAGCTCCAGTTAATTTTGAAAGATAAGAAAATTTAATTTCTTTAGAAATTACTTAATACATGAATAAATTTTTACTGCAAAATGTACTTAAAACTATGTGAAATAAAACATGATCCTCAATCCCACTCCCCAACCCCAGTATTAACAGTTAGAAGAGTTTCATGTGCTCTTCTGTACTTTTTTGTATGCTTTTGTTTTTATATCCTAATATGTGCATGCCTGTGACTGAATACCTGGATTTTTCACCCTTTTCCTTTTTTTATAATAGGATGTTTTGTTGTTCTACCACTGTCTATTTTTATTTAACATGTGCTTTAGAATATTTTTATTATATACATATTACTTAACTGTATAACTGGGGCAGAGTATTCCATAGGTTGAAGGAACTATTACTTATTTAATCACACTCATCTTTATTATCATTTGGTTTAATTACAAATTTTTATTATTCTATATAGTGTTCTAGTGAGCAACCTGTACATTAATCTTGATGCAAATGTGCTAGCATTTTAGCAATGATTTACAGTGGTGAGGTATTCTCAAGTATATTGCGAGGATACCAAAAGTAACTGTCAAGTTGTCTCCCAAACAAGATTTTGTCAATTTACAAATTTATTTTTTCACCAACTGTTTAGTAAGATTACCTTTTTCAAAGCACTCCTGAGAACACTGATTATTAATCCTTTTATTTTTGTTCATATTACTTATTAAAAATTATTTTCCATTCCAGTTTTAATTTGCATTTCCAATTACTAAAGCATTTGAGTATATATTGTTAATTGAACATTCATGCTTCTTATTCTAATGAGCCTGATCAGATCATTTCCCATTTTCTATTAGATACTCTGTCTATTCCTTGTTAATTTAAATATCTTTATGCACCTACAACTTTACCTTCTGTTTACAGATCTTATGTAAAGGAACTAATCTTAACACTTTATATATTACAACTATTTCCCATTCTGTTTCTTGTATGGAATATTTTATCAGGTGGTTACATTTTATGTTGTCAAATTTTTTTCACTCTTTCCCTTTTTTTGTTTCTGGGTTTTGTATTGTGCTTTTGAAAGTTTTCCCTATCTCATTTTTATAAAAAGGAGCTCTTCTGTGTTTTATTTTACTACATTTTTAGTATTATTTTTATATTAAACTCTTCAATCTGGAATTTATTTTGTGTGTATGACGTGAGATAGGAACTTTTTGCTTTGCCAAATATATTTCCAGTGTACCAAGACTATTTACTGCCTAGGCCTTCTTTTCTGCCCTGAGTTAAAAAGCTTATTATAAACTAAAGTCTTGGGCCAACCCCGTGGCTCACTCGGGAGAGTGTGGTCCTGGGAGCACAGCTGCGCTCCCGCCGTGGGTTCGGATCCTATATAGGGATGGCCGGTGTGCTCACTGGCTGAGCG